>NC_091979.1:213179618-213299893 GCF_044704955.1 Pristiophorus japonicus | reverse complement strand
CCTCCCTCTCCTCTCCCTCCCTCTCCTCTTGATCTCTCTCTCTCCCTCCCTCTCCTCTCCTCCTCTCCTCCTCTCCTCTCCCTCCTCTCCCTCTCCCTCCCCTCTCCTCCCCTCTCCTTCCCTCTCCTCTCCCTCCCTTTCCTCTCCCTCCCTCTCTCTTGATCTCTCTCCTCTCCCTCCCTCTCCTCTCCCTCCCTCTCCTCTCC
Organism: Pristiophorus japonicus; assembly: GCF_044704955.1. Lineage (NCBI taxonomy): Eukaryota > Metazoa > Chordata > Chondrichthyes > Pristiophoridae > Pristiophorus > Pristiophorus japonicus. The sequence continues at coordinate 213,299,687 of NC_091979.1, read as the reverse complement.
TCTCCCTCCCTCTCCTCTCCCTCCCTCTCCTCTCCCTCCCTCTCCTCCCCTCTCCCTCCCTCTCCTCCCCTCTCCCTCCTTCTCCTCCCCTCCCCTCTCCCTCCCTCTCCTCCCCTCCCCTCTCCCTCCCTCTCCTCCCCTCTCCCTCCCTCTCCTCTCCCTCCACTCCCTCTCCCTCCCTCTCCCTCCCTCTCCTCCCCTCTCCCTCCCTCTCCTCCCCTCTCCCTCCCTCTCCTCCCCTCTCCCTCCCTCTCCTCTCCTCTCCCTCCCTCTCCTAACCTCTCCCTCCCTCCCTCTCCTCTCCCTCCCTCTCCTCTCCTCTCCCCTCCCTCTCCTCTCCTCTCCCTCCTCTCCCTGTCCATCCCTCTCCCTCCCTCTCCTCTCCCTCCCTCTCCTCTCCCTCCCTCTCCTCTCCCTCTCCCTCCCTCGCCCTCTCCGTCCCTCTCCTCTCCCGCTTCCTCCCTCTCCTCTCCCTCCCTCTCCTCTCCCTCTCCCTCCCTCTCCTCTCCCTCTCCTCTCCCTCCCTCTCCTCTCCCCTCCCTCCCTCTCCTCCCCTCTCCCTCCCTCTCCTCCCCTCTACCTCCCTCTCCCTCACTCTCCTCTCTCTCCCTCCCTCTCCTCTCCCTCCCTCTCCCTCTCCTCTCCCTCCCTCCCTTTCCTCTCCTCTCCCTCCCTCTCCTCTCCCTCCCTCTCCTCTCCCTCCTCTCCCCTCCCTCTCCTCTCCCTCCCTCTCCTCTCACTCCCTCTCCTTCTCGTCTCCCTCCCTCTCCTCTCCCTCCCTCTCCCTCTCCCTCCCTCTCCTCTCCCTCCCTCTTCTCTCCACTCCCTCCCTCCCTCTCCTCTCCCTCCCTCTCCTCTCCCTCCCCTCTCCCTCTCCTCTCCCTCCCTCCCTCTGTTCTCCTCTCCCTCTCCTCTCCCTCCCTCTCCTCTCCCTCTCCTCTGCTCCCTCTCCTCTCCCTCCCCCCCTCCCTCTCCCTCTCCTCTCCCTCCCTCTCCCTCTCCTCTCCCTCCCTCTCCTCTCCTCTCCCCTCCTCTCTCTCCCTCCCTCTTCCCCTCCCTCTCCCTCACCCTCCCTCTCCCCTCCCCTCTCCTCTCCCTCTCCTCTCCCTCCCCTCTCCCCGCTATCAGACACACATAGACACTGACAGACAGAGAGAGAGACACTAACACTGACAGACAGAGAGTGAGAGAGAGAGACACACAGACAGACAGAGAGAGAGACACACACACTGGAGGGGCTCCGTCCCAGCACGCTGTTGGAGGGCTCCCGGTGCTGCAGTCGGTGAGTCGAAAAAATTTTATTTATTGATTTTTTAATTTTTTATTAATTTTTTTGGATTGATTTATTGGTTGATTTATTGATGTATTTATCATTTATTATTGATGATGGCTCTTTATTTGTAAAACTGAAGTGTTTAATGTTTGTAAACTTCCCTTCCCCCCCCCCCCCACCCCCGTTCCCCCGTTCCCTATTCCTGATTTGTAACCTACGCCTGATTTTCTAAGTATAGGCAAGGTTTTTCTGAGCGTATAAAAATCTACATTCTAAGTTAGTTTGGAGTAAGTTTTCACTGCCTAAACTTTCAAAATGGGCGTAAGTGGCCGGACACGGCCCCTTTTTTGAAAAAAAAATCTGTTCGAAACTGAAACTGTTGTAACTGACTAGAACTGGAGCAAACTAAATGCCGAGAATTGCAATTTCTAAGATACTCCATTCTAAACCAGTTGCTCCAAAAAAACAGGAGCAACTCAGGCTGAAACTTGGCCCCATAATGTGGAGAAATGTGAAGCTATTCACTTTTGTAGGAAAAATAGATAAGCAGAGTATTTTTTAAATGGTGAGAGATTGGGAAATGTTGGTGTTCAGAGGGACCTGGGTGTTCTTGTACACAAATCACTGAAAGTTAACATGCAGGTACAGTAAGCAATTAAGAAAGCAAATAGTAGGTTGGCCTTTATTACAAGAGGATTTGACTATAAGAGTAAAGACGTCTTACTGCAATTATATAGGATTCTAGTGAGACCGCACCTGGAGTATAGTGTACAGTTTTGGTCTCCTTACCTCAGAAAGGATATACTTGCCAGAGGGAGCGCAACAAAGGTTCACCAGCCTGATTCCTGGGATGGGGGGATTGTTCTATGAGGAGAGATTGAGTAGACTCGGCTTATATTCTCTAGAGTTTAGAAGAATGAGAGGTGATCTCATTCAAAATTCTCGTACAAAATTCTTACAAGGATTGACAGGGTAGATGCAGGAAAGAGGTTTCCTCTGACTGAGGAGTCGAGAACCAGGGGTCACAGTCTCAGAATAAGGGGATGGCTATTTAGGACTGAGATGAGGAGAAACTTTTTCACTCAGAGGGTGGTGAATCTTTGGAATTCTCTACCCCAGAGACAAAGATCGATAGATTTTTGGATATTAAGGGAATCAAGGGATATGGGGACAGTGCAGGAATGTGGAGTTGAGGTAGAAGATCATACTGCATGCAGTTTTGGTTTCCGTATTTACGAAAGGATATACTTACGTTGGAGGCAGTTCAGAGAAGGTTCACTAGGTTGATTCCGGGGATGATTTATGTGTAAAGGTTGAGTAGGTTGGGCCTCTACTCATTGGAATTCAGAAGAATGAGAGGTGATCTTATCGAAAAGTAAAAGATTATTAGGGGGCTTGACAAGGTGGATGCAGAGAGGATGTTTCCACTGATGGGGGAGATTAGAACTAGAGGGCATGATCTTAGAATAAGGGGCCACCTATTTAAAACTGAGATGAGAAATTTCTTCTCTCAGAGGGTTGTAAATTTGTGGAATTCGCTGCCTCAGAGAGCTGTGGAAGCTGGGACATTGAATAAATTTAAGACAGAAGTAGATAGTTTCTTAAACAATAAGGGTTATGGGGAGCAGGCGGGGAAGTGGAGCTGAGTCCATGATCAGATCAGCCATGATCTGATTGAATGGCGGAGCAGGTCGAGGGGCCACATGCCCTACTCCTGTTCCTATTTCTTATGTTCTTATGATCTCATTGAATGGCTGACCAAGCTCGAGGGGCCGAATGGCCTACTCTTGCTCCTAATTCTTGTTATGTTCTTATGAGAAGGTAGCTGGCAGCAAGGGGAGCTGGCGGAGGGGCAAACTGGTGAGGGGATGGGCGAGAGGGGAGCTTGCGAGGGGGAGGGGGCCAGAGGGGAGCTCGGAGAGGTAGGGAGCTGGGGGGGGGGCGGGGTGACGTCGGGTGGAGTTGGGTGGGGGAGGGGGCGGTAAGAGGGGAGAGATAGGATTTCAGTGGGGGGGGAAGTTAGGAGCTCACGGGGGTGGGGGGGGAGGAGATGCTGTGGGGGCTGCGAGAGGGATGGGGAGATTGGAGCTCCTCACGGGAGGCGGGGGGAAAGAGCTCATACAGTCCTATGCAGGAAGTCCCATTCACCCAGCAACTACTTTGGTCCACCAACAACTTTCCCGCTAAGCTGCGCGCTCACTGGGGCAAGCAACCCAGAATCTCGTTCGGGGTTTTAATGAAGAGAGTACAAACGACTGTCAGTCTGCAATTTTATCCTGGGGCTCCTCCTCCTTTTGCAATCTGCGCGTGCGCGTTGATAGCTCCACCCCGCCCGTCGGCGTGGTGCGCATGTGCGGCCTGCTTGCCATGCCACGCATGCGCTGTCGGAACGCGGCTCTGTAACGCGCAAGCGTTCTCGGAGGTGGGGGGTGATTCTCGATGACGCGCATGCGCTGTCGGCGGCAGTTCGTTGTGCCGCGTGGTGTGGGTCGGCAGTCGGGGCGACGGGGCCGCTGTGCGAGGAGTGGGCGCCATGTTAGTGCTGTTCGAGACCGCCGCCGGGTACGCCATCTTCAAAGTAAGGTGTTTACTCCCGAGCAGGGCCCCCGAGCCGCACAGCCGACCCTCCTTCCCCCGACCCTCCTCCCCCCGAGCCTCCTCTCGCCGACCCTCTTGCCCCGGGGCCGGGCCGGGCCGGGCCGGGCCGAGCCGAGGAGCCTCCACTCCCCACGACCGGCCAGCTGAGGATGTGGGTATCGGTTTGCGAGCCGAAGCGCGCTGGCTTTGCTCTCCGGCCCCTAGAGTGAGTGTTAAGACACTGGTGCTTACACTAGGTACACGCGGGGTGTGTGGGAGGAGTGAGGAGCCGCAGTCCAGCCCCGCAGGAACCTTGGCGGTTAGTTCCGTCCTTAGCCGCTTTAAAGCTGCAGATGTTCCCCGCTTGCGTCTCACCCGGCCTCCGTGTCAGTTTTTTTTTAAAGCGCTGCATGAGTGGCTGGCGACGTTTGGTTACGTTAAAGTGCTATATAAATGCAAGTTGTTAAATTCCAGTGTTGATGTTCATTAACCGCCTTTCAAATGAGGCGTTGGGCCGAGGCCCCGTCTGCGCTCTCAGGTAAAAGATTCCATGGCACTATTTTGAAGAGGAGGGGAGTTTTTCTCGGTGTCCTGGCCAATGTTTATTCCTCAGTCAACTGCACTGAAACAGATTATCGGGTCGTTGTCACATTAATGTTTGTGGGATCTTGCTTTGCGTAAATTGGCTACTGTATATCCTACTTTACAGCACTGCCGACACTTCAGAAGTGCTTCATTGGCTGTAAAGTGCTTTGGGATGTACTGAGGTTATGAAAGTAACAGTATAAATGCAAGTCACTAGGAAGCAAATATGGCTCATCAGAAGTTATCTCTGATTTGTCCATTGAATCCCCTGCATCTCCTGTGCACTAGGTATCTCCTAGATAACCCAACCTAGCTGAGCTCTCAAATTTGCCATGTGCAGAAAGGGCACAGCAATGTTTATATATCCAGTACATACCGATATTCCACTAACAACCAACTTTTCTACTTGTTGCAGTTGTTTGTTGTGTTTTTAAAGTTGGGTTGAAGTGAGCTACGGTTAATTTACTATCAGTTATAAAGTAACCTGAGGATGATGTTAGTTCTCCATATATTTGGCCCATGCTGGAAAACACTGCTAAATTGTCAAATCAGCTTATAGTTCTCTGCTCTGAAATGCATATGCAGTAAGACATGAGCTTGTCCCAGAGGTTGGGGGGGGGGGGCGACATCATTCTATGTTTGCTTGGGATTACCAATTATTAATTTGTTAATTTACTTCTGCACGGATATAATTACGCAGGTGCCCTCCATTACTTTACCTAAATGATTCTTCATCTTTAAGCCGAAACATTGATATTAAATGGCCCACTCAGTTGTAAGGGCATTCCAGCTGCACGATATCTTGGCCATGCACTTTCTGCTAAATATATGCCTGACTGTTTTTCACTTTCTCTGGCTCAGAGTTGCAGAGGCCGGTTTTGGAAGGTTTGCTCCTGTGCTAATCAAGACATCGCCATTTTGAACTGTGGTCGCTTGGCATTTTTTCTACACACAGGTCCTGGATGAGAGTAAACTCAAGGAAGTGGACAACTTATGGCGGGAATTTGAAACAGCAGAAAAAGCAAATAAAATGTAAGCTATTCGAAGCCATAAGAATAATCCAGCTTTATAAAATCAAATCTTGTATCTGAAATTAGCCATCTGAATCTTGGGTATACCACATCACATCCGCTAAGTAACTGTTAACGTGTAGATATGACTGAGTGCTGATTTTTATTGATCTGTGGCACTTTGCTGTTCAGTGCTAAAAGTGCCTTTGCAGGCTATAGTTGGACTATTAATGTGTAACTTATCACCAACTTCTGTTTAAGATGACAGTAATTGCTGTCTCAACCATCTAGCTGCCATGAGTTCTTATTTGTCAAGAGATGGCCAGTGTCTTGTCCAGCACTGGTACCAGTGATGATGATGACTTTGTCACTCTTCCTGATGAAATGCTGAGGGGTTTTCAGTCACTACCTCATCTGAGACTGTCAGTGCTGGATTGCTTGAGTGTTGTATAAATTAACATTTCAATTTATGTATTTTGCATATATCAAGATGTGGGAGAGGAAGTCTCCCTTGGATATTGGGCTCACTATGGTACCTCGTCCAATGGTCTGCTGTTCATGTGAGCATTCCTGCTGAATGTGGTTGGCCGATTGGATGGGGAGATTGCAGCTGACTTGATTTTATCCTTGCCAAATATCCTTATAAATGCAGTTCTAGCAAGAGTTGCTGGAAAGCAAACAGGAGGACTGAATAATTTTTATTTTCTCTTTCCATAGACCAGAGATGCTGAGCCCAGTGTTGACTTGGCTGAGAGCATCTAACTCAGTGCAGATCAGAGTTCCTGGTTACCGCTGAGTTAGCACATTTCACCGAATGCGGCAAGTCCCATCTCTCCTGGCCCCAGGGGAAAGTCGGCTAGGATTTCTGCTAATTCACATCCACTGTAGTTATGCTGGAATGTTTGCGTGTGGCTATCAGGTGTGAATGAGGTTGGATTTGGCTGCAATACTATCATGATGGAATAGTGTTGCACATAAGAACAGCGGTAGGCCATTAATCCCCGCAACTCTATTCCACATTGAAGCATGGCCACTTGGGTAAGGTCCTGGAGGGGAATTGGCATCAGTGATAATCCAGTAAAAGGTGTTGCATTTATCAGAGGAGGGCAAGAGAAAATAAATGGACGTGTTTATTTGTACTATAAAAATGGCCACCCTTGTCTCTGATTGGTCCCCTTGGAGGATAAGCCACACCCTGAAGTTTCTCTGGAAGGTGTAACTGGAACCGCCCAGCCCAAGTTCTCACGACTTTGCAAATTGTAACTCGATCCACTTTGACTTCCAGAAACCAGAGGATAGATCTCCCCAGAAGCCAACTGCCAGCTGAAGTCCCTTGCCCCCAGCGCTAGTGCTGCCTCCCTCAACCGAAGTCCCTTGCGTCAGCGCAAGTGCTACCTCTCCCACCCCCACTGTTAACAGGTTTATTGGGTATGAAGTGAATAGTGACAGTGTTGTGACTTCTGGATTGGAAGAACCTCTCTCCCCTCCGATCCTTTCCCGTCTCCGCCCGCCCAGGCTCGCTCGCTCGCCCTCCGCCCGCCCAGGCTCGCTCGCTCGCCCTCCGCCCGCCCAGGCTCGCTCGCTCTCATAGAAACATAGAAAATAGGTGCAGGAGTAGGCCATTTGGCCCTTCGAGTCTGCACCACCTTTCAATAAGATCATGGCTGATCATTCCTTCAGTACCCCTTTCCTGCTTTCTCTCCATACCCCTTGATCCCTTTAGCCGTAAGAGCCATATCTAACTCCCTCTTGAATATATCCAATGAACTGGCATCAACAACTCTCTGCGCAGGGAATTCCACAGGTTAACAACTCTGAGTGAAGAAGTTTCTCCTCATCTCAGTCCTAAATGGCCTGCCCCTTATCCTAAGACTGTGTTCTGGACTTCCCCAACATCAGGAACATTCTTCCCGCATCTAACCTGTCCAATCCTGTCAGAATCTTATATGTTTCTATGAGATCCCCTCTCATCCTTCTAACTCCAGTGTATAAAGGCCCAGTTGATCCAGTCTCTCCTCATATGTCAGTCCAGCCATCCCTGGAATCAGTCTGGTGAACCTTTGCTGCACTCCCTCAATAGCAAGAACTCCCTCCGTCCGGGCCCTGGCTCGCCCGCCCTCCCTCCGCTCTCGCTCTCTCTTTCCCCCCCCCCCCCCCCCCCCCCCCCCCCCCACTTCCTGGTCGCTCGGAGGCTCGTGGAACTGTTTGCGGGGTCCTACTTCCGCCTCGGGCAGGAAGCATCAGGATGGAGTCTCGACAGGATGAATACGAAGAACAGAAAAAGTACAGTACAATTAGTCAATCCCAAAATAAATCGCTGATTGGTATTTTCATCTCTGCTTTCTGTCCACAGTGTGAAACTGAAACATTTTGAAAAATTTCAAGATACCACAGAAGCTCTTGCAGGTATGGAAGTCTTGGTCCTATATCAACCGCACTGAAAAGCACTTTATTTGAGTCCGTCAAACCTGCTTAAATTAAGCCTTGATTCCTGCCCCGCAACAGAGATATTGCGCAGCCAAGCTTAGGACAGTGTCAACAGCATTCAGGCCTTTGGATTCCGAGTGCTCCTCTTTCATCTTGACACTTCATAATAAAAAGTGATCCAATCAGTGAGAACAGAGCATAAATCGGAAAGCATCGGGCCTTTGATTGTAATAACATCCTGAGTTATGGGAATCTTCTGGATCGAAAAAAAGTTTTTTTTTTTGGCTGTTAATGAGCTCACATTAACTGGTGACCTGCATCCAGTGCCACTTCAATACTGAAACGTCAACATTGAAAAGAGAATGAGAATGGTGGAATGACACCAATCTTGGCTTTTACAACCCTGTAGATTCTAATTGAAAGAGGGGGCATTCAACATTTTTGAAGTGCTGGGAAGGAATGATTTAGAGTCGGGAACAGTGTACTGAATCTTCATTACAATGCAAGGTGCAGTGGATGGAGTTGTTTGGAAAAGATTTAAGTTCTGATCGTGTTAATATTAGTAAACTAGAGGAGAGCATGAAAGATTGACGGTGAAGGCAGTTGGGGTCACCTATTGTATAACAAGCCTTTTCTTGGATTCTGTTGAGTAGAAGATCCTTGTATCCTGAACTTTAAAAAAAATTGCTGTATTGCTACTGTGAGTTTAGATTTTTTTTCAGTCCTTATCTCTAACTTCCTGTCTTGCAGCTGCCACTGCCTTGGTGGAAGGTAAGCTTGGTAAAAGCCTGAAGAAGGTACTGAAGAAGATTGCCGCAAAAGAAGCTCATGAGCAACTGGCTGTTGCAGATGCCAAACTTGGGGGCGTCATCAAAGTAAGAAAGTTATAACCATAACATTTCCGGTACAGCTGAGCAGCATGTTTCAGTTAACAAGTGTGATGAACAAGCACATAAATGCTGTAATCTTCCTGTCACTTTCACATATGCAAAGTTTGGGGCACTGCGTTCTTGTTTTCCTCGATGTTAAATATGTAATCTGATGAACTACCATCTCTTTCCAAATTGCTCTTCTGACATTGAGATGGTTAACTCTTGTTTCAATGTCACTATCGCTATAGAACTGATCCACTGAAAGTGACAGCGTACACACAGCAAAAACAAATCTCTCAAGTTGAATTCAGTTGTTTCTGCCATTGATGGGTAGAATTTTCAGCACTCTGTCAATGATGCATTTTCATAATTCTGCCTCATCTGTGACGAATCTTCAAGCTTTGTCACTACCTTTGAGATGGCAGAGTTTTTAAAAAATTTGTCAATGTGGCTGTTGCCGCAAGGCCAACATTTATTGCCCATCCATAATTGTCCTTGAGAAGGTGAAGGTGAGCCACCATTTCAGAGGGTAATTAAGTCAACCACATTGTTGTGGATCTGAAGTCACATACACATCAGACCGGGTAAGGATGGCAGATTTTCGTCCCTAAAGACCATTAGTCACCAGATGGGTTTTTACGACAATCCAGTAGTTTCATGGTTCCCACGTCCTTCCCTAAAGAAGATGGCTTGACTATTTTGGTTCAGGCCACAGTCAGGGATGAGCTTTCACTCTGCCTGAACTTGCCAGGCCTGGAATGTAATCTTGATACTGACAGTCTGTACAGTCCTTCCTACAACAGGTCTGTGCTGTAAATTATGTTCACAGGTGCAGTTTTGTAATGTGTGTGTAGTTCTATCATAGAACTTGGATTTTGTAATATAACTCTGATATTTTTATGGTGTGCATGATCTGTGAACAAACAACGGTTGGGTACACTGCAACCTTGCTATATATTGTGAGCAATTGGCTGTAACCAATTTCAGTCCCCCCAACTACTCCTGTGATTACTTATTTCATTCCCCTCAGTTTTACTAAATGAATTAGCACACTTGTTAGCAGGAGTTCAATGACTCAAGCAAGTAAACTGTTAAGTAATTATGGTGGTAGTTCGTGTTTCATGATTAGCTATCATCCCACACATCAGTATATTGCAGCAGCATTCTTAATGCAATTTGAGAGCTGTACTTAGTATTCTCACACTGTTCTTATTGTGCATTACCAGCATTAATGAATGAGCAGGAACAGTAAGATTATTGGATGTGATTGGGGTAACATTTGAGGATGGCTATGCTTAGATTTTTTTCCCCCTGTCGGCTGATTTATTAAATTAAAAATAATAAAACAAGCATTTCACACAAACCACTTGCTGCCTATATTTCAATGCTGCAGTGTCATAAACGTAGTAAACATAAGACATAACATAAGAAATAGCAGGAGTAGGCCATTTGGGCCTTCGCACCTGCTCCGTCATTCTATAAGATGGCTGATCTACCTCAACGGCACCGCCCAACATTATCCCCATATTCCTTGATTCCTTTAATATCCAAAAATCAATCGATCTCTGCCTTGAATATACTTGAATAAAAATACATGCTCGTTATAGGGGGTTACAGTGTACATGGGAATTGGGGTTCTCAATGGTTGAATGGAGAAGGGGAGAGTACGCTAATCGAGGCAGCTTTTTTTTTGAATGCAGGACAAAATTAACCTGAGTTGTATTCACAATGCTACTGTCGCAGAATTGATGAGAGGAATCCGGACTCAGGTGAATGGACTGATCACCGGCTTGCCACCTCGTGAGATAAGCGCCATGTCTCTTGGTCTTGCACACAGGTCTGTATGAGTCCCATGTGCCAACTGAAAAGGATAACTTCACTAGATTTGTTTTCCAGTAAATTCCAGTTGCTGTTGACACAACGCTATGGCTAGCTTCTAACCAGTTAGTAGCTACTGGTGCACATAGAATGCTCAAAGTTTCCCAGGTTACTATAATACGTAAAACCTGTAATGGGATGAAACCTGTTGCAGCTCATTTGTGTCCAACCTGTATAATTGGTACTGTAGAGGGATTGATTGAGGCTTGTGCTGTATATAACCTATATTGGGCAGAGGACAGGGTTGGGTGGTCTTGTACTGCGTCTAACCTGTATTGGACAGAGGGATCTAGTACTGTGTATAATTTGTAGACTCGTGCTATTTAGAACCTATACTGGGAGGAAATGAAAATAAGTGTCAGGTAGTATAATGTGTATATTTCCTGTTTTGTTGCAGTCTGTCCCGTTACAAGCTGAAGTTCAGTCCTGACAAGGTGGACACTATGATTGTGCAAGCGATCTGTAAGTTCAAGTTTAATCAGCATCGGCACCAAATGTATGAAGTGTTTGTGCTAGTATTGCATACATTTGATGTGATCATTCAATGTCTTATCAGTTGCAGAGATCAACTGCTGGAAACATAATCTAATTCATGGAAAGACTTCATTGTTTCCTTCCCACAGCAAACCCCCCCCGCCCCCCAATCCCATATTTTGCCGGGTACACAAAAGATAATTATACTCGTGAGACTATTGGCTGTGGTTTCTGCTCCCACTTGCGATCCAGCGTCCCTCTACTGGAAGCTGCAAGTGTGTGGGTGTCGCAGAGGGAGGGCTTAGCCTTGACTGTGGGTCTTCTACATCTGAATGGCCTGCCAACACTCGCTGCTTTGGCTCAAGTGGAAAAAAATAGCTACCTGAGTGAGATACTGGAAGGTTAACAGCCCACATGAGCAAGAACCTGGGTTTTCAGGCGACATGGGGAGGAAAAATTGGGGGAGGAGGGCAATCGCAATTTCCCGTGTATTGTAAAAAGCCTTGTTAGATGAAACTAAGGGTAAAAAATTCCACTGTTTCAGGATCTGATGGGTTTTTTTGTACATCAGTGATCCCAACTCGTGATAGGATATGGTTATTGAGTTTCCCAGTCTTTGCCTCTGATTTCTTGACACTGGGTTTAGCCAGTTGGGGGGGGGGGGAGAGACAAACAGTTTGATGGAGTTGAACAGAGTGACAAAAGCCTGAGCAGGTTGCCTGCCTGCCTCCGTTCCCTGGGAGTGCCACTAGTTTGAAGATGAGCAATAAAGAATACAAATGGTATGTCATCTGTGATGTATATTCTGCAGTGAACGATTGTACAGAAAAATAGTCAAGTCAAGCTGAGATACCGTATACAAAAATCAGGGCTCCGGTTAATTTGTTCTGAGGAGGGGGTTGAATTATTCTAAAAGCACCAATATAATGAACAAATGACAGGGCAGCCTGTGATTTTTGTAATTCTCATTGAATTCTCTGCTGCCTGTAGCCCTGCTGGATGATTTGGACAAGGAGCTGAACAATTACATCATGCGCTCCAGAGAGTGGTACGGCTGGCATTTCCCAGAACTTGGAAAAACCGTCACTGATAACTTGGCATACTGCAAGTGTGTTCAGAAATTAGGTATGTTTTTTTCTTCTCATTTCCAGTTCTTTCTTCATTGTGCACCCATTAAACTAATGAAGGAGCAGGAGTGGGAGCATTCAGGAAAGGGTAAATTCAAAAGCACTAAGAGAAAAGTCAAGGCGGTAGCGTGGAGTGGCAATTGGTTAAAAAAAATAGGCTGTGTGGGTCAGGAAGGGATAGAGAGCTTAACAAAGGTAATAGGGCATTAGTGACTGAGTTGACATAGAAAAATAGAAAAAAGTTAAAGCTAAAGGCACTAGATCTGAATGCACAAGGCATTTGCAACAAAATAGATTAATAGCACAGTTAGAAATAAATGGGTTTGATCTAATAGCCCTTACGGAGACGTGGTTGCAGAGTGACCAAGGTTGGGAATGAGAAATTTCCTGATACTTGACTTTTAGAAAAAATAAGTAAAATGGAAAAGGTGGGGGGAGCCTATCAAGGATGAGATGAAGGCAGTCGAGAGAAAGGATCTTGGCTCAGAAAATCAATTTGTGTGTAGCTAAGAAACAACAAGGAGCAGAAAACACTGGTGCACGTAGTTTATAGGCCTCCTCACAGTAGTTGTAGTGTTGGGAGGAGTATAAATCAGGAAATTAGAGGTGCATGTAACAAGGGTAATAGAGTAATCATGGTGATCTTTAATCTTATATACTGGGCAAATCAAATTTGCAGTAATCGTGTGGAGGACAAGTCCATGGAAAGTATACAAGATAGTTTTCTAGATAGTATGTTGAGGAACCAACTAGGGAACAGGCTACTTTAGATTTAGTATTGTGCAATGAGACAGGGTTAATTAATAACCTTCTAGTAGTAAAGAAGTCTGGGGAGCAGTGATCACAATATGATAGTTTTATATTGAGTTTGAGTGATAAATCCAAATCTAGGGTCTTAAATCTGAACAAAGCAAACTACGTAGGTCTGAGGGGCGAGTTGGATAAGGTAGATTGAGGAACTAGATTAAAAGATATTCACAGCAAATATACATTCTCTTAAATAAAAAATACCACGAGGTGATCCAACCATGGGTAACGAGATTAAAGGAAAAAGGCTTATAATGTTGCTAAAAAGAGTAGTAAGCCTGAGGATTGGGAGAATTTTAGAATTCAGCAAGGATGTTTGAGAAACTAGAATGAGAGTAAACTAGCAAGAGACATAAAAACAGATTGTAAAAGCTTTAATAAGTATGTAAAAAGCAAGATTAGCAAAAGTAAACATGGGTCCCTTGCAGGCAGAGGCAGGTGAAATTATAATGGGGAATAAGGAAGTGGCAGAGATGTTAAATGAATACTTTGTATTTGTCTTCATGGTAGAAAACACAAAAAAAAAATCCATAAATAATGGGAGCCAAGGTTTAGTGAGAATGAGGAACTTGAAGAAATTAGAATTAGTAAAGAAATAGTGCTGGAAAATTAATGGTATCAAAAGCCAACAACTCCACTGGACCTGATGGCCTACATCCCAGGATTTTAAAAAGAGGTGTTTACAGAGAAAGTGGATGCATTGGTTCCCTAGATTTTAGAATAGTCCCTTTGAATTGGAAGGTAGCAAATGTAACCCTGCTATTCAAGAAAGGAGGGAGAGAGAAAACGGGAAGCTATGGGCCAGTTAGCCTGACATCATTAGAGAAAATGCTAGAATCTATTCGGGACTTGGTAATAGGGCACTTAGAGAATCAGATTTATGAAAGGAAAATTGTTTTTGATAAATCTAAGTTTTGTTTGAGTTAACTAGCAGAGTCGATAAGGGGGAACCAGAAGATGTAGTGTATTTGGATTTTCAAAAAACGTTTGATAAGGTTGCCACATGAGGTTATTACACATTAGCATGGATTGAGAATTGGTTAATGGTCAGAAAACAGTAGAAATAAACAAGTCATAGTCGGGTTGACAGGCTGTAACTAGTGGGGTACCCCAATAATCTGTGCTTGGGCCTCAGCTACTAACAATTTGTATCAATGACTTGGATGAGGGAACCGAGTGTAATGTAACAATGTTACTTCTATTTCTTGTATTCTTTTCTTCTTCCCTGTCAAAAGAACAGGCAACCAAACTGCTTGTAGGCCATTTAGCCCATCGAGCCTGCTCCGCCATTCAGTGAGATCATGGCTGATCTGTGACCTAACTCGATATACCTGCCTTTGCCCTATATACCCTTAACAAATATCTATTAAATTTAAAATTAAGAATTGACGGAGCATCAATTTCCATTTTCAGAACAGAGTTCCAAACTTCCATCATCCTTTGCGTTTAGAAGTGTTTCTTAACTTCACTCCTGAAATGTCTGCCTCTAATTTTTAGACTATATCTTCAAATCCTAGAATCCCCAACCAGTGGAAATAGTGTTTGTAGCTACCCCATCAATTCACCTTAATATCTTAAACTTCAATCAACTCACCCCTTAACCGTCTACATTCCAGGGAATGTAACCCTAGTTTGTGTAATCTCTCCTCAGAGACTTGGAGTCTATGTATCATTCTGCCAAATCTGCACTGCACTCGCTTCAAGGCCAATATATCCTTCCTATGGTATGGTGCCCAGAACTGTTCTCAGTGCTCCAGGTGTTGTCTAACCAGGGCTTTGTATAGCTGTAGCATAACTTCTACCCCCTTGTATTCTAGTTCTTTGCCAGCATTTCATTACCCTTTTAAATTATTTTTTGTACCTGTTCATGACATTTTAATGATCTATGTACATGTTCCTCCAAGTCTCTTTGGACCTCCACTGTTTCTAGCTTTTCACCATTTAGAAAGTACTTTGTCCTGTCCTTTTAAGGTCTAAAGTGGATGTACTCACATTTGGCTGAATTGAAATTAATTTGCCACAGCTTTACCCATTTGCTTAATTACTAATATCTCTTCGAAATGTTATGCTTCCATCTACACTGCTTATAATGCTGCCTATCTTTGTCATAGGCAAACTTGGATATGTGGTTTCCTATTCCATCATCTAAGGCGTTGATAAATAAGGTGAATAGTTGCGGCCCCAACACAGATCCTTGCGGGACACCACTAATTCATCCTTCCAATTAGAGTACCTGCTTCCTACCACTCAGCTAATTTCCTAACCAAGTCTTCATTCTATGAGCTTCATCTTTAGCTAACAGTCTCTTCTGTGGGACTTTATCAAATGCCTTCTGGAAGTCTATATAAATAACATCCGTAGCCATACCCCTGTCCACTACTTCAATCACCTCTTCAAAAATTCAGTCACGTTTGTGAGGCATGACATACATTTCATAAATCCATGCTGGCTCTCTGATCAACTGAAAATGTTCACGGTGTTCATTCACTCTATTCTTAATTATAGACTCTAGCAATTTCCTTACAAATGTTAGGCTAATTGGTCTATAATTCCTTGGTTTCCCCTTCTCGCCTTTCTTGAATAGCAGAGTGACATGCACAGTTTTCTAAATTAAAGGTTCCGTTCCTGAATCGAGAACTTTGGAAGATTATAGTTAGGGCATCTTTCTTGATGGTTTGTGAAATCGGGAACTTCTCATGCATTTGACCTCGTATCTTACTGTTCAGTGGTGCATAATACAGTTAATGGGATGAGCTGCTCCACTTGACTGCCCTACAGAATGTTGATTTGCACCTAGTGAATAGATACTAAATTGTAACACAATATTCGAAAATACTTTGAGCAAAGCATCTTTTTGTCAATTCCTTTCCACCAGTGCCAGCTTGCCATCTGGCACTTCGTCCATGCAATCGTTCTTTGTGCCTTAGCATCAACATGACAGCAGTATTACAGGAGTTAATATACGGCTCAACCATGGACAGTGCAGCCAAGCCCAATCTTGCCTGAGGTATGCACCTGTGCACTTTTCAGCTGAGGCAAAGAAGTCAATTGCTACAGTGCCCCAACCTCCACCTCGGCTAACTTGACACGGACCTGAATCGAACCTGGGAATTCACAATTTCATCAATGGCCATTTCAATTTATTGGAGCTTGCTAGTGTGATACATTTAGTTGATTTTTAGTCCTTGTGTATTTCACTCAACAGGAGACAGAACAAACACTGCCACCACAGACCTTTCAGACATTTTACCAGAGGAGGTGGAAAGTGAAGTGAAGGTTGCAGCTGAAATATCCATGGGAACAGAGGTGTCTGAGGAAGACATCGAGCACATTATACACCTTTGTGATCAGGTTGGTGTTGCTGATTATGTTGTTGGGCTTTTGTGTAGTGTACTTCAGGGAAGTGATTTTTGTTGAATTTTCTTTTTAAAGCGAGAGGGATTTTAGCTTTGGAAAATAGAAAACTTTTTTTTAAATTTCAGTCAACTTTTATAGTACTGTTTTGTGATCTGCAACTGGGTTGAGGCTGGCCAAACACCTTTTACGCGGAGCAATCATCCAATGTGCAACATCAATTCATGACTAGTTGCCTGGATTCTGTTAAATGGTGTAATAATTTATCCCGTGATACATGTAATCCTTTTTTAAATGTTTCCTTTCGTTACTCCTGCACCTATTTTCTATATTTCTATGCAGCGAGGTGGCCAGTGTCCTGTCCAGCACTGACACCAATGATGATGATGACTTTGTCACTTTTCCTGATTAAATGCTGAGGGGCTTTCAGTCACTACCTCATCTGAGACTATCAGTGCTGGATTGTTTGGTCACACCTTACAAGCGCATCCATGTCAGTGCTGTAATCCTACTTCTACACTGATGCGCATGTTGTACAAAATGGCTTTCTGCAGATAGCAGATGTGTTCTGGAATAAGTCTGTAATGTAGCACTCGGAAAGTCAAGTTTTTGTCTTTTTTTCGCTAATTTGTTTCCCCCATCTCTACTGAAAGTGTTGAATCTTCGCTGTGTTGCAGTTCCATAGACCCTGGGCCTGAATGGCCATTGATCATGTGTGAACCGAGACAGTGAGTGTTAGCAGGCTATTTACCCCTAGGGGGCATTGCAAACAAGCCTCGTCCTGTCCTCCATGCACATGCACTGTCCAGCAGTAACCACTAGATGGCAGTCTGGTGCAACAACCCCAGCTATATTTCCTTAGTCAACTCCAGGGTACCTAGGGCTGCTTCTCCTTATTGAGGTCGGTGGGGTACCTGACATAATGTGCTTCATGCAGTTCTGAATTTTTTTTTTCTTTGATTAGAATAAAGAATGGAGCAGTACTTTGAACAAAATGTACTTAATTGCATTTTTCTTTCCCTTTTAAGTTGTATGCAGCCTTGAACTTGTCTCGAGCTAGTGATCCAGAGACACGAGTTCAAATCCCAGCACAGAAGCTGGAATAAAAAGCTGCTATCCGTTATGTTGACTGTGTAACAACCAGATTGTCATAAAATCACTAACCTCCTTTAGGGAAGGAAATCTGCCGCCCTTACCTGGTCTGGCTTATATGTGACTTAAGACCCACTCTTAACTGTCCACTGAAATAGCCTCGCAAGCCACCCAGTTGTACCAAACCACCACAACAAACTATAATAAAACCGAACGGATCCGGCATCGACGTAGGCATTTGATTTTGACATGACAAAGTCCTCCTCACTAATAATTGGGAATCAAGCAGCATCCTGCTAATGTACACACAAATCTCAAAGGTCTTCCACAGGCTTTTACATTGTAAATACCGTGCATGTGCAGAAATTTAAAGGGCCCATGTATTAAAAGAAATGGGCTGCGCAGAACAAAGTGCAGCTTACAGGGAACATTAATTCTGACAGTCATACTGACCTTTCGGCCTACATCCCAGACTCCCATCACCACCACTGGGTATTTCCTATCCCACCAGCAGGACAGACCCACTAGAGGTGACAGCACAGTCGGGAAAGAGTGGCTCTGGGAGTCCTCAATATTGACTCATAAGAACATAAGAAATAGGAGCAGGAATAGCCCATTTTGCCCCTGGAGCTTGCTCCGCCATTTAACACGATCATGGCTGATCTGATCCTGGCCTCAACTCCACTTCCCTGCCCGCTCCCTATAACCTTTGACTCCCTTGTCGTTCAAAAATCTCATCAGAAGTCTCATGGCATCAGATCAAATATGGTCAAGGAAACCTACTTGCCTTCCTCAGCTGTGAATCAGTACTCCTCCATGTTGAACACCACTTGGAAGAAGCATCGAGGGCAGCAAGGGCACAGAATGTACTCCTGGTGGGGACTTGAATGTCCATCACCAAGAATGGCTCAGCAACACCATGATTGACTGAGCTGGCCAAGTCTTGAAGGACATTGCTGCCAGATTGGGATTGTGGCAGGTGGTGAGAGAACCAACATGAGGAAAAATCTACTGGATTTCATCCTCACTAATCTACCTGTCACAGATGCATCTGTCCATGATGGTACAGGGAGGAGTGACTACCGCACATTACTTGTGGAGACAAAGTCCCATCTTCACTTTGAGGACACCATTGTGTTGTGTGGCACTACCACCATGCTAAATGGGATAGATTCAGAACAAATCGAGCAACTCAACTGTGCATGCACGAGGGCTGTGGGCCAGTAGCAGCATTGTATTCCACCACAATCTGCAACCTCGTGGCTCGGCATATCCCTCACTTTATCATCACCATCAAGCCAGGGCATCAACCGTGGTTCAATGAGTGTAGATGAGCATTCCAGGAGCATCACTAGGAGTACCTAAAAATTAGTTGCCACCCTAGTGAAGCTACAACAGGACTACATGCATGCTAAACAATGGAATCAGCATTCTATGGACACAGCTAAGCGATGCCACAGCAAATGGATCAGATCAAAACTCTGCATTCCTGCCATATCCAGTCATGAATGGTGGTGGACAATTGAACAACTAATGGGAGGAGGAGGTTCCGTAAATATGTTTGCAACCATCTTAAGCCAGAAGTGCTGAGTGGATGATCCATATCGGCCTCCTCCGATAGAAGTAGGAATGTTCGCTGATGATTGTATGCACAACATTCGGGCTTGGGATAATAAGTGGCAAGTAAAATTCGTGCCACGCAAATGCCAGGCAATTACCATATTCAAGAGTGTCTGACCACCTCCCCATAAACATTCAAAGGGATTACCATCGCCAAATCCCGCACCATCAGTGTCCTGGGGAGGTGTGGTGGTCACCATTGACCAGAAACTTAATCACATAAATACTGTGGCTGCAGAGCATGTGATGGGCTGGATATTCGGAGGGGAGTGACTTGCCACCTGGCTCCCCAGACCTCTACCACCAAGAAGGACAAGGACAGGAGGCGCAAGGGAACACCGTCATCTCCAAGTTCCCCTCAAAGTCACACACCGTCCTGATTTGGAAATATACTGTCGTTCCTTCATTGTTGCCGGATGCCCTCCCTAACAGCATTGTGGGAGTAGCTTCATTCACCACATGGATTTCAGTGGTTCAAGAACGCAACTCGCAACCACTTTTTTTGAGGGCAGTTATGGATGGGCAATAACTTCTGCCCTTGCCAGCGATGCCCACATCCCGTGAATGAATTTTTAAAAAACTACTTGAGGCTGCACAAACTTGTGCATGTGTTGATCCCTGACCTAACTCAGGATTCAACTGTGTATATGTACATTTTATAATGCAGCCTCTTGCCACAGAACTTTCCGATAAAGGATATTGATTTACTTTCTAGCTTCAGAACAATGTCTCTATTGGGGCCTCCAGTGACAACGGCATAGTCATCTTCAGATTTTGTTTTATGTACTCAAGATGGGGTGAGGGGTGAAATGTTTTCTATGTTGAACACCCACTTCCAGGTTTGGTATAGCAATCTTAGTTTGTTGAGTAAAGCTCAGTAAAGTTACCCATGCTGTATGGTCACCAGCCAACTTGTGGCTTCACTGAATTAGTTTGTTGCAGTTTTGTTCTGTGAACCTATGCCTACTAGGAGTTGAGACTGAAAGTCCAGTGCTAAATCTTTGTTCTATTTCATCCCTGACTTCTGCATTTATTTTAGCAAGTTTCTGCATGCCTTTCATTCCTATTGCAAGGTGCCATATATTAAAACCGAGTTAATTGTGAATAAATTCTGATCGAGATATGACAAGTTTTGTTTATCCTGTCCCTTCAAGGTAATTCAGATCTCTGAGTACCGTGCCCAGCTCTATGACTATCTGAAAAACAGAATGATGGCCATTGCTCCCAACTTGACTGTGATGGTTGGAGAACTGGTCGGAGCCAGACTGATAGCACATGCAGGTGAGTTCTTGTTGTAAAATGTATATACATTTTATCTGAGAATCTGTGGGTCTTGCACTGTCTAATAATTGAGCATCCCTATATTATGATGCCTACAATACTGGAAACGCTCTTCTAATTTGAAAAGTTATTTCCAAAGTAAATTCAAAGGGAGGTGTAAAAGAAGCCCCTTTCTAACACTCCTGTTAACTCCTGTAAATCCTGCTTCCTGTTGGAAAACGTGTACGAGAACCAACAGTATTCTGAAAAGAAAATCCAACAATACTTTAGTACATGATCAGTGCTACTGAGCTGAATAAAATCAACAAGGTGAATAGTTAATTCAGAGACCATGGTCCAGAACTTAAAGAAGGGTAACTTTGAAGGTATGAGGCGTGAATTGGCTAGGATAGATTGGCGAATGATACTTAAGGGGTTGACTGTGGATGGGCAATGGCAGACATTTAGAGACTGCATGGATGAATTACAACAATTGTACATTCCTGTCTGGCGTAAAAATAAAAAAGGGAAGGTGGCTCAACCGTGGCTATCTAGGGAAATCAGGGATAGTATTAAAGCCAAGGAAGTGGCATACAAATTGGCCAGAAATAGCAGCGAACCCAGGGACTGGGAGAAATTTAGAACTCAGCAGAGGAGGACAAAGGGTTTGATTAGGGCAGGGAAAATAGAGTACGAGAAGAAGCTTGCAGGGAACATTAAGGCGGATTGCAAAAGTTTCTACAGGTATGTAAAGAGAAAAAGGTTAGTAAAGACAAACGTAGGTCCCCTGCAGTCAGAATCAGGGGAAGTCATAACGGGGAACAAAGAAATGGCAGACCAATAGAACAAGTACTTTGGTTCGGTATTCACTAAGGAGGATACAAACAACCTTCCGGATATAAAAGGGGTCAGAGGGTCTAGTAAGGAGGACGAACTGAGGGAAATCTTTATTAGTTGGGAAATTGTGTTGGGGAAATTGATGGGATTGAAGGCCGATAAATCCCCAGGGCCTGATGGACTGCATCCCAGAGTACTTAAGGAGGTGGCCTTGGAAATAGCGGATGCATTGACAGTCATTTTCCAACATTCCATTGACTCTGGATCAGTTCCTATCGAGTGGAGGGTAGCCAATGTAACCCCACTTTTTAAAAAAGGAGGGAGAGAAAAAACAGGGAATTATAGACCGGTCAGCCTGACCTCAGTAGTGGGTAAAATGATGGAATCAATTATTAAGGATGTCATAGCAGCGCATTTGGAAAATGGTGACATGATAGGTCCAAGTCAGCATGGATTTGTGAAAGGGAAATCATGCTTGACAAATCTTCTGGAATTTTTTGAGGATGTTTCCAGTAAAGTAGACAAAGGAGAAGCAGTTGATGTGGTATATTTGGACTTTCAGAAGGCTTTCGACAAGGTCCCACACAAGAGATTAATGTGCAAAGTTAAAGCACATGGGATTGGGGGTAGTTTGCTGACGTGGATTGAGAACTGGTTGTCAGACAGGAAGCAAAGAGTAGGAGTAAATGGGTACTTTTCAGAATGGCAGGCAGTGACTAATGGGGTACCGCAAGGTTCTGTGCTGGGGCCCCAGCTGTTTACATTGTACATTAATGATTTAGACGAGGGGATTAAATGTAGTATCTCCAAATTTGCGGATGACACTAAGTTGGGTGGTAGTGTGAGCTGCGAGGAGGATGCTATGAGGCTGCAGAGTGACTTGGATAGGTTAGGTGAGTGGGCAAATGCATGGCAGATGAAGTATAATGTGGATAAATGTGAGGTTATCCACTTTGGTGGTAAAAACAGAGAGACAGACTATTATCTGAATGGTGACAGATTAGGAAAAGGGAAGGTGCAACGAGACCTGGGTGTCATGGTACATCAGTCATTGAAGGTTGGCATGCAGGTACAGCAGGCGGTTAAGAAAGCAAATGGCATGTTGGCCTTCATAGCGAGGGGATTTGAGTACAGGGGCAGGGAGGTGTTGCTACAGTTATACAGGGCCTTGGTGAGGCCACACCTGGAGTATTGTGTACAGTTTTGGTCTCCTAACTTGAGGAAGGACATTCTTGCTATTGAGGGAGTGTAGCGAAGATTCACCAGACTGATTCCCGGGATGGTGGGACTGACCTATCAAGAAAGACTGGATCAACTGGGCTTGTATTCACTGGAGTTCAGAAGAATGAGAGGGGACCTCATAGAAACATTTAAAATTCTGACGGGTTTCGACAGGTTAGATGCAGAAAGAATGTTCCCAATGTTGGGGAAGTCCAGAACCAGGGGTCACAGTCTAAGGATAAGGGGCAAGCCATTTAGGACCGAGATGAGGAGAAACTTCTTCACCCAGAGAGTGGTGAACCTGTGGAATTCTCTACCACAGAAAGTTGTTGAGGCCAATTCACTAAATATATTCAAAAGGGAGTTAGATGAAGTCCTTACTACTCGGGGGATCAAGGGGTATGGCAAGAAAGCAGGAAGGGGGTACTGAAGTTGCATGTTCAGCCATGAACTCATTGAATGGCGGTGCAGGCTAGAAGGGCTGAATGGCCTACTCCTGCACCTATTTTCTATGTTTCTATGTTTAATACCTGTCTGCATTGTCAGCTGAACTTAGCTGCGTCAGCATTTGGAGCACCGCAGGTGGCCTCAGTATTCTCTGGGCTAGGTAGGTGCAAATGAGCCAGGGTTCCTGTTCTCGATCACCATCTAATGACAATACCACCAGAGTCTGTTTCTTACACAAACTGTGGGGCTCGGCAGCAATTGCATTACTGGCTGTTATTGGTACCAACTGAGTGATCAGTTGTCTTCTGGAGCTCACATTGTTACTTCCACCTTTGGTGTGGTTAATAGAACTATCCAGTACAAATGTCTCCTGTTCAATACCAATCAAAACTTTTACACTGAATATTGGTACTGTCCAGGAAACCAGTTGCGGCTGACAAATGTCTGTTGATACATTGCTGCTACAGTTGGGCTTTCCCAGGCGTCAGCAGGCCTTTCGTTTGATCGTCCTCTGGCTCTCTCCTGGTATGCATATGTATATTCTCTCCCTCTCTTTCCCCAGTAGGGGTGATTGGGTAGTGATTACGTCTGAGAACCCTGACTGGTTTTTGAACACACAGGGTGACCAGTTGCAGCAAACTAATTATTTATAATGGCCTTTTAATCACAAACCTTCATACTTACCCCTCACATTCCAATTGGTGTGAATGTATATGGTCGAATGACTGGTTGCACTCTTCTTTCCATAGGTTCTTTGTTGAATCTAGCAAAACATCCTGCATCCACTGTGCAGATTCTGGGTGCAGAAAAGGCATTGTTCAGAGCACTGAAGACTAGAAGAGACACTCCAAAATATGGTCTTATTTACCATGCATCATTGGTTGGGCAGACCACGCCAAAGAACAAGGGGAAGGTAAGCACTGAAGCCCCTCATTGTACAGCAAACAAACGGTGTGTTTTTGCTTGCTTGTGAATTTTGTGCTAATCAAGGTGAAAGCTTTTGGTGCTGGAAAATGGAACCCTTTGCTTTACAGGTCCGTGTCGGCATCAAACGCTCCTGGCCAGGTGCAGCACGGGTTAGATCCAAAGTAAAGCTTCCTCTACACCTCAGAACCTCAGAAGAGCATCCTTTTGTTATTCCAGTATGACAGTTTTCACATTTCCCACACAACCTATGCTATAGCTTCTTTGAGCTTATACATTTGTGCAATGATTTGTACACAGTCAATGTATTCACTGAGGCATATGAAAGCATGGGCCTTACGCTTAACATCCGTAAGACAAAGCTCCTCCACCAGTCGGTCACCACTGCACAGTACTGCCCTCCAGTCATCAAGATCCACGCGTGGCCCTGGACAACGTGGACCATTTCCTATATCTCGGGAGCCTCTTATCAACAAAGGCAGACATTGATGCGGAGATTCACCACCGCCTCCAGTGCGCCAGCGCAGCCTTCGGCCGTCTGAGGGAAAAAGTGTTTGAAGAACAGGCCCTCAAATCTACCACCAAACTCATGGTCTACAGGGCTGTAGTAATACCCGCCTTCCTGTATGGATCTGAGACATGGACGATGTATAGAAGGAACCTCAAGTCGCTGGAGATATATCACCAATGATGTCTCCGCAAGATCCTGCGAATCCCCTGGGAGGACAGGTACACCAACATCAGTGTCCTCGACCAGGCTAACGTCCCCAGTATTGAAACACTGACCACACTCGATCAGCTTCGCTGGGTAGGCCACATAGTACGCAAGCCAGATATGAGACTCCCTAAGCAAATGCTTTATGCGGAGCTCCTTCATGGTAAACAAGCCAAAGGAGGACAGCGGAAACGTTATAAGGACACCCTCAAAGCCTCCCTGGTAAAGTGCGACATCACCACTGACACCTGGGAGACCTTGGCCGCAGACCGCCCTAGGTGGCAAAAGTCTATCCGGGAGGGCGTTGAGCTCTTAGAGTTTCAACGCAAAGAGCACGAAGAGGCCAAGCGCAGGCAGCGGAAGGAGCTCGCGGCAAACCAGCCCCACTGACCCCTTCCCTCAACAACTATCTGTCCCACCTGTAACAGGGTCTGTGGCTCTCGTATCGGACTGTTCAGCCACCAGAGAACTCACTTTTGGAGTGGAAGCAAGTCTTCCACGATTCCGAGGGACTGCCTATGATGATGATGATGACACATTTGTGCCAAATTAGTGCTAGGTTAGAAGTTGATCAGTGCTGTACTGGAATATTATTGGAACATGGTCCTTTGGCTCAGTCCCAGCCTGTTATCTGTCTCGGGTTGTGCAAAACGCTGGCAAAGTCAACAAATATTGCCTGTCACTCAAAAGTGGTGATGGGCCTTCTCTCTGAAGCACTGCAGTCCTTGTGGTGTTGGGGAATTTCCTGCTATTGACTCTGACTATGAAGGAACAGGATGGCATCTCACTTGGAGATAACAGTTGATATTGCTGCGTTTGTGCCCCTTGGTGGTAAAGGTCCCAGGGGAGGGAGGTGCTGTTGAAGTCTGAGTTGCTGTAGTGCAGCCTGTAGATCGTACTTACTGCAGCAAACATGTACCAGTGATTAAGGAGGTGGTTATTGAGTCTGTGAAACAAGCTGCGATGCCCTGGATGACGTTGAGCTTCTTGAGTGGTATGGCTGCACTCATCCAAGTGAATGGTGAGTATTCCATCACACTGTTGTTTGAGCGCTGTAATGGTGGGGAGGCTTTGCGGTGTCAGGAAGTGAGCCACTCTTTGGAATATCTAGCTTGTGCCCTGATTTGGTTAGTCTGATTAAGTTTCTGGTCAGTGACACTGAAGGCCTTCCCATTGGGAGGGTGATATTTGAGGTTTGGGAAAATTCATTGCACAGATTTGATTTAACCTGTGCTGTACTTGACCTGGAAATTAAAAGTGAAATGGGTTTGAGCAGTCTCAATCCAGTTCCCACAGCACAACTCTGGCAGTCTTATGCAGATGTCATGTCAAAAATGGAAAAGTTGGCATCACCTAGGTCACTAATGTCAGAAGATCCTCGGAAAGCAATTTTCCTCTGCCCCCTGGGCTAGAGAAGAGAGGATCAACCAGGGTTTCCACGCTCAATATCTATATGATGGTAAATAAAGCAAAATGCTGGGGATCAGAAATAAAAACAAAATGCCAGAAATACTCAGCTGGTCAGGCAGCATCTGTGGAGAGAAAGAGTTACTGTTTCAGGTCGATGACTTTTCGCCTGACCTGAATTTTTCAGCATTTTCTGTTTTTATCTATATAATGGTCCTGCAGCAAGGTGCATGTATGTAGATGTCAGGTAAGGAAAGGGTTATTCAGCTGAAAAACTGCTGACACTTGCCAGAATAATGGTTACTTCCACTAGAGGGGAAATGGGATATGAATTGTAAGTGCTAGCAACTTCAAAGTGGGTTGGGATGGGTGAGGAAGAACAAAAAAGGACAGGAAAATGGCATGCTTGTTTGGGAGGGTGATATTTGAGGTTTGGGAAAATTCATTGCACAGATTTGATTTAACCTGTGCTGTACTTGACCTGGAAATTAAATGTGAAATTGGGTGTCGGAAAGGGAGAAAATGTTCCATTTCTCCAGTACTGACAACTAGCAGGTACAGCACAAAATTTCTCCAAAATACTGATCTTGACTTGCCCCTTCAACAGATCTCCAGGATGTTGGCGGCCAAGTCATCTTTAGCAATCCGGTATGATGCACTGGGTGAGGATACAAATGCAGAAATGGGTGTGGAGAACCGAGCCAAGCTGGAGATCCGGATACGGCACTTAGAAGAAAAAGGGGTAAGTGCACCGCTGAAAAGTCCTCATCAGAATGTGAAGCACCTGGTTTGAGACTCCCGTGACTATTTTGAACTTGTGCGAGTGTTGGCCTTTGTTGTATTGTCATTAAAAACGGTTGATTCATGTCTGTGCTCCTTTGGCTTTTGTCTTGTAGATGAGAAGGATAAGTGGTACGGGAAAGGCTCGAGCAAAATCTGACAAATACCAGCATAAGAGGTATGTGTCTTAAATCAGTGTTTCTCAAAGTGGGGTCCGTGGACCCCTGGCTGTCCATGGAGACTTTCCAGGGGGTCCATGGCCGAAGGTGATTAAAAATGATTGAATGGTACATATTGCTCTGTAATTCAAAAGTTGTAAAAAGTCCAACATGTAAAGGAAATGAAAGCAGATATAAAGATGCAGATTGTAGCCAGGATACAATTGCACAGGAAGTCTCGTGGCACAGAATAATGAGCATGGCGACACGTTATTAAATCGTCGCAAACTATCTATTGGGTTGTCCTTTTCAGTGGCACTTGCATTCAGTTCTGCATCAAGGTCTGCTCTGGCTGGTTTCACAACAGGTACATTTTTTTTGTGCCTAAAAATACTTCAGCTTCAATTTTATAA
This sequence comes from Pristiophorus japonicus, assembly GCF_044704955.1. Taxonomy (NCBI): domain Eukaryota; kingdom Metazoa; phylum Chordata; class Chondrichthyes; family Pristiophoridae; genus Pristiophorus; species Pristiophorus japonicus. The sequence goes on along the minus strand of NC_091979.1, from coordinate 213,272,429 downwards.
GCTCAGAGTTAAGTTAATTGGGTAGAGTTCTGTAACAAAGGAAGGTAACCCTTAATTGGGAATTGCTATGGATCACCAGAATGGAAGGAGGAGTGGGGAAATTTCAACCCCCTTTCTTACCTGGGGGAACCCAGGCCAGGGTACAGTCAAAATGCCATGTGCGACTTAGGTACAGCGATCCCGCTGCCTTCTCACGGGACCCAATATTAACCACATCTTCAGCAGGCAAGCAGAACACCTGCTGGAAGGCAGCGGGTTCCTGCATTAAATGTGACTCTGAGATAATTAAAATGACCCTTAGTTTTTTTTGGTTCTTAGTGGAATGAACCGTCAAAATCTCGTTAGCTACATTCTATGGGGAGGGCATTGGAGGGTGATGTCTTCTTTGTAAAGGTTAAAAATTTAAAGATAATGAAAAATAATCAGAGGTAACTCTTTATAAAACCGCCACTGATTCACTTGTAAATTATTCTCAATGGCTTGGTCTGCCTCCACAGAGGTCCACGTCTCCCACTCACTTTGCAACGAACGCTCCCTGCCCCTCGAGCCAATTCTTCTCCCTGGTGCCGTGACCCTGTGCCATCCCCCCGACACATGACCAAAGTGCCTCTGGGACTCTTCAAACACGTGCCTGATTGTGTTCATGCAAACCTGTACAATCCCACAGTGCAGCTCTTGCAGAACATGCCAGTGGGACAGTATGGCAGTGAGTCATGCTTTCAGCAGCATCCCAGCATGTGCATGGGTGCTCGTGCCCTCACTCACCTTGGCCGGCCTGCTGACAGCGTTAAAAATTGTCCAGCACTAAGGGCCCAATTTTGGCCAACCCGTTTTTTTGGCGTACTTACCCTTTATGCGCTGGAAAAGTCGCCGGAAAAAAATGGCCCCATCGTGGCCGTTCTGAACAATCTGGAGTGCCCTGGCGCGGCGCAGATTAAACAGTGGGGGGGGCGGAGCTACAGCCCTGCGCCGGAATCAGTGCCGGCGGCGTCACGCCTGCACAGTGGCGTCGGGTCCGGTGTTCGCGCATGCTCAGTAGCGCTGAAACTTGCAGCAGTGTCCTACCTGTGTTGCTGTTTATATACAAATTAAGATGCCGCGTTCAGTTGTCAACCCCCTCCCTGCAATATGAAGGCCAGCCAGCAGCTCTCTTCTCCCACACCCCACACCCCACCCCCCACGGGTGATATGAAGACCAGCCAGCAGCAGCGTTCTCTTTCTCCCCTCCTCCCTCCACCACCACCGAGTGTACAGTACAGACTTTTTGTACAGCATAGGTGATCGATCCATACAATACAAAGGATAGCAATTTGGATGTCTCTCACCTCTGCTACCTGATTTAGTCTTGCAACATCACCATGTTTACCAGAGGCTGATCAAGACTATCATAATTTGCTCATCTTCCATGAGCTTCTTTGTTGACTTGCTCACCATATTATTTCTGTTCTAGTTAAATGCATATTTTCTGCAATTGTCATGCTGTTTTCCTTTTGGGTAGCTAAGCTTGTCTTTTGGAAGTTAGAACAGGGTGCCCCTGAAGAGTTAATGCTTTCAATAGGTGTGCTACACAGAGAACCATTCCTGTGGACTTTTAAGTCTTTAAAAAAAATAACTTGCATTTATATAGCGCCTTTCTCAACCTCAGGATGTCCTAAAGTGCTTTACAGTTAATTAAATACTTTTGAAGAGTAGCCACTATTGTAATGTTGGAAATGCGGCAACCAATTTGTAAAACAATGTGATAATGACCAGAGAATCTGTTTTGATGATGTCATGGCTCGGAGATCTGTCCTGCTGCAGTGGGATGGGTGTCCATGGGCCGAGGAAGCCAGCAACTGATTGCCCTACAGTATCTGAGACGCACAGATCAGTCGTGCTACTGGCTGTGAGGGGTTGGATTGGGGGCGGGGGTGGTGGGAAAGAGTGGTGTTGGGGGTTTAGGAGTGAGGGGGGGGGGACACTGAGCGAAGGGTTGGGGGTGGGGGGGGCGGTGTGGGTGAGAGAAAGTGGTGGGTTACACCACGTTACTTTAACAGCCATTCCCTGACACAGGCACGTTAATGCCAAACAGTTAGTTCTTACAAATGAGAGATAATGTAGTCCAAGTTGAGTTATTCAAGTAATCAGTTGGATTAATGGGGTATGATGTTTTCCGAAGGATCAACTTAGCCACAATTAGGTGTTGATGTATCTGCCTCAGCCGGGAGCCTACACTTGCTTATTTATAAAAAGAGAAACAACTGTCCTCACTCAGCAGATATAAGGCAAAATATCATCTCGAGGTTTTAGGTCATTTTAAGTGATATGTTTAATGCTTTAGTCCTTTGTGTTTAATGCTTCCCACCCCCTGTCCCTGGCTGTGCCTGCACTGAACTTAACTCTAGGTAAGATTTTTCAGAACTTCCAAAAGTGGACACTTACTCCGTTCTAAGTTAGTTTGGAGTAACTTTTCGCAGTTCAAAGTTGCGAGACAGACCTAAGTGGCTGGACACGCCCCCTTTTGGGGAAAAAACTGAACTAAAATGAAACTAAAAATAACTCACTGAAACTGGAGCAAACTAAATGTGGAGAATTGCAATTTCTAGGATACTCCAAAAAAAAAACTAGTTGCTCAAAAAATAGGAGCAAATCCAGTTGAAACTTGGGCCCTATATTGCTAATAGTGACCATGTGTTGCTGCAGGGTACCCAGAATTTGTGTGAGAAGCAGGCATACCCATCTCACTGATATCTGTATGTAAATACCTGTTTTCTTAAAAGTATTATTAAAACACTTTTAACATGCACTTTCATATTGAGTATTATATAGTATAATTTAGATGGGGAGGGGGTGGTGGGTGTCCATGATTATTCGATTTGAAAAGGAGTCCTTCAACCAAAGAAAGTTTGCGAATCATTGTCCTAAATAATTTTAATGTCTTGCTGTTTCCCTACATGTAGTATGTTTCTGTTCCCAGTTGCATTGGTTTGGTGGTAAGGATACAGATTGGGGGTTGTGCAGGGCGGGAGGGGGAGGTTGGAGAGTAGAAGGGCAAGTTCTAGCCTGGACTGCCTGTTAGCCAGACCTCAAGAGCACCCTATAATTTCTCTTGGTATTTGTGTTAGGGATTTGGAAGTAATTTGTGTTTAATTAGTGTCTAGGTATTCACCTCTGATTATGTTACTATTTTAACCCAGTTCCATGGAATAAAAGTGTTTGATTGCTCCCATAATGGCCTCAGCAGTAGAAGGCACCTTCCAGTTTGGTACCAAACCATCCACAGCAGACAATCCCAGTCTGTGCTGAGTTAGCTCATCTCTCAGGGCAGGAGAGGAAAAAATGTCTTGCACACCCATAGCCAAGGTCAGATAGCCTGATCCAAGCTGATCTTGAACAAGCTGCCAGAGAAAATCTCATTGGTCACTGTGTGAAGATACTGAGTGAGAACAAAATTGGGCTCGGCTCTGATGCCAACACTGCCTGTCTAGGTTCATGCATGATGATTCAGGACTTGGGTGAAGTACTGTTGGATTGCCAGTGCTGGTGGAATGTACCCCAGCGATAATCAGCACGTTCAGGAGAAAGACTATAAGGGTGAGGGGGCGAGGAAAAGAAATGTTTTGTATCGTCTTAATTTACATTATTTCTGATCAGTGAGGTGAAAACATACGACCCATCTGGAGACTCTACTCTACCATCAGTCCCAAAGAAGCGGAAAATCGAGGAAGTGGATGAGGAAGAGGAGAAAGAGCAAAAAGAAATTAAGCCCAAAAAAAAGGCCCGACTTTCAGGGCCTCTTGTGACAGGTTAGTCTCCAGGAAGGTTGTAACTGTGCACTCGGATCTTCAACCATGCAAGCACGCTTAATCTTTTCTGTGGCCCCTGTACTGGTGCAAGTAACACTGTCTATAGTTGTATAGCAGATCAGGATGCAGGTTGGAATTCCTGACTGCAATGAGGATATTTCATAAGCTTGAAGCTCTTGACTCCAGTGTGGGCTGACATTAATGTGTACACTTGCTGTTCATTTTCAAGATTCTCAGTCTCATTCTTACATGTGGGTGGCAGGTGGAGGAGATGAGGTTTTCCCACACGAAGGTCATTATCATCAGCGGTCCCTCGAACGAGGATGACTTGCTTCCACAAGAGTTCACAGATGTTTCAATGAAGGACCCGATGTTCCAGTCCTGAACTCCAATTGAGTGGGTGGAAGATGTCTATGCGTTAATTTTTTTTTACATCAGCCACCATACGGGCTCGACAGAGCTAGGCCTTTATCCAGTGGCAAGGGTTGAACCAGGCCGACTGGAGACCTGCTCTGCTGCACAGACCTAGTACGTACATATATCACAGTGTGGGCAGGCCGTGCTGCCCCTGGGTCCTGTACCTTATTTGCCGTACCTTCGCCCACGATGTTCCAGGGCCCGGCGCTCCAGCTCTATTTCTAGCCCCGACCTGCAGTGGTCTCACACAGGTCGGGGTAGCACATGGAGGTAGGATTACTCCTACTCCTGGCACCTTGTTCAAGATCAGCTTGGATCAGGCTATCTGACCTTGGCTGAGTGTGCAAGGCATTTTTTCCTCTGGATCTCTAACCATAAAAGAGCATTCCATCTCTTAACAGACAATACTTCTGAAACAAATAGTAAATTCACTATGTAATTGTAGTGGGTAGTGATCTTGCCATTTTCCCTATCACTTCTGAAAACACTGACTTGCTGGGTTCAGAGATGCAGGGATGCTGCCTGTTCTCTGGCCCTTGCGCAAGTGGCCATTCTTCCTGTGATTCAGTTGCACACTGCCCTTATCTGCTATCCTGATGCAAGTATAGAATTATAACTCCTAATTTTAAAACCGAGTTACTCCCTGTTTCAATGTTTGGGGCTTCCAAGTGGTGATTTGGGGTTTTTGGTTTTAATGTGTTCGACAAAGGGGCAGTGAGTTGCTCCCTACCATACACACACTCCTATTCCTGACTGGACAGCTTCTACAAACCCATGAAGCAGTACTAGCTTGGATGTGGTCATACTAAAATACTTGTTTTCATAGAAGCAGTAGAAGAGGGTGAGCCATCCACAAAGAAGAAGAAGAAGAAGAAGAAGAAAGAAAAGAAGCAGGAGGTGGTAGTAAAACTGGAAGAGGAGGAGGAGGAACCATCGACTTCTTTTGTTACAGAGGAGGTAAGAACGTGAGGATTTGGATATGGTTGTAAGTAGTATTAAAGCCATTACTCTTTCTAACCTTGGTCGTTCCCACTGGTATACTCCTTAAGACAAAGGGACGCAGATTTGAAAATCTATCACGGCTTGGCCATCCATCACCAGATCTGGTTGGGCCACATAAAGCATTATCGGGTCCTGCTCTCCATTGCTAAAACTGATCTCTATTCAAAGATAATCCTGGAATGTAAAGATAACCCCGGCTTTTATTCTACATCGCAAACTCGTCTGAAAACAACCCGCCCGTGCCTCCCCCACCTTCACCTCCAACAAGAAGCGTGAGAAGTTCATGGACTTTTTTGTCACAAGGATCGAAACCATCTGTTAAGCTGCTTCTGTTGCTTCCCTCCCTTCCCTAGCTAAAACTTCTAATGCTCTCCGCTTTCCTGGCCCTGAACTTGCATCTTTCTCTAGATTCTATCCCATCTCCTGCCTTGCTCTCTCCAAGCAGTTGTCTGAGACCCACCTCCTGCTCCCTCAACCCTATTCTGATAAACTGTTGACCACCCAACTTCCTTTCCTGTGCTCCATTTTAGCTGATATTGTTAACAGTTCCCTCTCCTCCGGTAATGTTCCCCTCTCTGTCAAATCTGCTCTCATCGCCCATCTCCTCAAACAAAAACACCGATGACTCCCCTGTCCTTGCAAACTACCGCCCCATCTCCAACATTCCTTTCCTCTCCGAAGTCGTTGAATGTGTTCTTGCTTCTCAAATCCGTGCTCATTTTTCCCGTGACTCCATGTTTGAATCCCTCCAATCCCTGTGGACCAAAGCCTGTTTTCTTGCCTAGATTTTTAGTTCCATAAATAAAAACATAAAAATAGTTGCTATGGACTTTCTTTTCCCTAGCAACAGTGACATATCGATGCTCCTGCTAAATTTTAAGCATGGATAGTGTAAGAATTGGTAAAAAGAAGTATCACTGAGGACATCTGAGGTCTGGATGCATCATATGGTACAGTTATACATAAATCTAAGTTTTGTTTTCATGTTACCATAGCAACCATTTATTTCATGCACATTTACTGACATTTCAGGTGGACACCTGTACTCATTTGTCAACCATATAATTATAAAAGTAATAGTGTTAATTTTGGGGGGGGTCTTTCCTTTGACCTCTGCTATACAAGTCAATATTCGTGAGAGGTGGTTGTCGGGATCTTTTTTTTTTCTCGTTTTCTTCAAGACAGGTAGTTCTGGTTGTTTCATTGCAGTTGACTCATCCCTTTGAATTAGTATGCCATTTGTATTGTGAGTTGTCTTTTCCTGACTCTCTCCAAACCGGAGATGAAGGGGTTGACTTATGAAGAAAGGTTGGGCCTATATTCATTGGAGTTTAGAAGAATGAGAGGTGATCTTATTGAAACATATAAGATACTGAGGGGGCTTGACAAGGTAGATGCAGAGAGGATGTTTCCACTCGTGGGGGAATCTAGAACTAGGGCATAGTTTTAAGAATAAGGAGTCGCCCAATTAGAAATGAGATGAGGAGGACTTTCTTCTTAGAGGGTCGTAAATCTGTGGAATTCTCTGGCCCAGAGAGCTGTGGAGGCTGAATCATTTAAGATGGGGATAGACAGGTTTTTGAATGATATGGGAGTGAAGGGTTATGGGGAGCAGGCAGGGAAGTGGAGCTGAGCTCAAGATCAGATCAGCCATGATCTTATTAAATGGCGGAACAGGCTCGAGGGGCCAAATGGCCTACTCCAGTTCCTATTTCTTATGTTCTCGTGTTGTTGTCCCAAGGCTGCCGTTAGCGATGCTACAATTGGCTTCTGTATTAATGAATTGGGGAAGAGGCAAAATCGGCCATAGTTCACTCCTGCTCCTGATCACTGTTCAGTGACCCTTTCTAGAAAGTGAATGCATATGGCAGTGTGCGATGTACCCAATTACATGCTCACACTAACAGTCCAGAGTGACTTGTGAAGAGTATTGACTTGGATGTTGAACAACTCTCTAAGTGGGGTTAGCGTCTTGAAAAGGAGAGCAGGGGCATTGTGCCTTTCTCTTTCACAGAGTTCCTGTTATGTTGCAAACATATGGGAACCTCTGTCTTCGATATTTGGCCTCCTCCCTTGTGAAGGGAATATGATGTCGTAATTAACATTTTTGAGTTTTTCTTTTCACAGACCCCAGAGAAGAAGAAGAAAAAGAAAAAGAAGAAAATTAAAGACGAGTGAAGTGTATTCAACCATGAGACTGTTTTTGCTTTTGAAGCTCTACTGAGCCCTGACAAAGAGCGGGAAAAAAATTAAAGCAAGGAAAATGTTTTTATAATGCAGGACATTTGCATTGTGACTGCAGTTATCAGAAATGTTCTATTGAACATTTTCTGTAAAAATTGTTCACCTTGTAAGAGAGAGATGCATCCTAGTTTTTTTTTAACGGGTTTCCTTGTCAAATATAAACATTAACCGAAAAAATCCTGGCCTTTCAGTGTCTGCTTCAGTCACACTCCGAATAATGTGTGTTTTATCAAATACATTTCATTTGTACAGATAATACACTGGTGATGGGACAGAAATGTTTAAAAATTGGAATTCATTTTTTTATTTAAATGGTACTAGCAAAGATGACCATTAAGCTCCCAGATTGACTTAAAAACCCAACTGGTTCACTGATGGCCTTTCTGAAAGGAAAGCTGCCGCCCTTACATCGCCAGTAAGCTGCACTGCCCCCTGCACCGTCTGCTTCCCCCAATGCGCGGCCCATTCAAATTTTTGCACGTGTGCAGTATTTACAATGTAAAAGCGGGTGAGATGACTGCGCAGCTTAACGGGAACATTGGTCCTTGCCCAGTTTGGCCTATATGTGACTAGTCCCACAACATGGTTGACTCTTAACTGCGCACTGAAGTGGACTAGCAAGCACTCCGTTACCAGCACCTTCTCGAGAGCAACTAGGGATGGGCAATAAATGGCAGCCTCGTCTGATGTTCAGATCCTGAGTGAATTTTTTTTTAACACACCCAGAGGGTCCCAAGTTCAGCGGAGGTTGTTTGCTTCATCCTCCTTGGCTGCACTGCATGTTGTGTGTGTGACCCAGATTGCTTGTACATCAGGTTACTTCTTCATGGGGCAGCCTAGAACCCTGATGGCTGTTAGTAAGGTAGCCAGTAATGGTTATAATATGCTGAGTTAGCTAATCTTAACCAGGGTGGGGATTGGGGTATTGTACTTTGCCCCCGCTTCCTGGCTTGGAATGAGAAAGAATTTTGCAGTCTTTGGTCCTGGTCACTGTACAGTGATTCCTGAAAGGAAGTGGCGTGTGTGGACAGAATCCGTGTTCTGGTGCACATGAAGGTTGTCCACTTGCACAAGATACCAGAGATCTGCTGGTGACCATTGGAATTTACTCCACTTGCTTTCAGAAGGTGGGAGAAAATTGACAACAGTTTTTAAATATTTACAAAGATAACTTGCAGCTTGGTCTGTCTTAAAAGTAAATTGTTTTGTTATCACGAGGATTTCAATACATTCAAACTTTCGTAGTGTCCTCATGAGCTGGAGAAAGATCCAGTGATATAAGTGATGTCGTTCCAGCACTGGATTTTTTGCCTGGAGAGAGTATTTCTCGCTGTAAACACGGGTGCAATCCTGCTCGGTACAGGTGCGTCCCTACGACTGGTGTATAGTATTGATCAGTAAAAGTCTATTAAATATATAAAAGTGGTTGGTACAAGTCTGTCACTAACAGTACTGGTGGGTGCAGGGCTGTCACTATATAAAAGTGGGGAGTCAGCCATACTGCTTGGTACAGGTCTCTCACTGACACTGGGGAGCAGTACTAGTGGGTGCAGGTCTGTTTAACGCTGAGAGTACAAGTCTGTCATTAACATGGGTACAGTACTAGTGGCTACAAGTCTGTTGTTACAACAAGGGTACAGTACTGGTGGCTATAGGTCTCAATACAACACTGGTACAGTGCTTGTGACTACAAATCTGTTACTGTAATACGGGTACAGTACTGGTGGGGACAGCTGTCACTAACTCTGGTACAGTACTGGTGCCAACTGGTCTCTTATTAAACTGAGGTACAGTATTGGTGGCTACATATTTGTTACTAGAATACTGGGGTACAGTAATGGTGGGTACAGGTCTGTCACTAACACTAGGGTGTATTACTGAGGAGAGAGACGTGGGGAGGGGGGGGGGAAGAGAGATTATGGAGGGGGGGGGAGAGAGACTCTGGGGCAGGAGAACAGACAGAAAGACACTGGCGGAAGAGAGAGAGACTCTGGGGCAGGAGAACAGACAAAGACACTGGTTGGGGGGAGAGTGAGGGGTGGGAAGGGAGGCGGGGGAGAGGAAGAGAGAGATGGGGGAAGAGACTGGGGCAGGAGAACAGACAAAGACACTGGTTGGGGGAGAGAGACGTGGGGGTGGGACAAGAGGCATGGGGGGGGGAGGGAAGAGAGAGATGGGGGGGAGGGAAGAGAGAGAGATGGGGGGGAGGGAAGAGAGAGAGATGGGGGGGAGGGAAGAGAGAGAGATGGGGGGGGAGGGAAGAGAGAGAGATGGGGGGGGAGGGAAGAGAGAGAGATGGGGGGGGAGGGAAGAGAGAGAGATGGGGGGAGGGAAGAGAGAGATGGGGGGAGGGAAGAGAGAGGGGGGAGAAAGCGAGAGGGAAACAGAGTGATGGGGTGAAGAGTGAGTGATGGGGGAGGAGAGAGTGAGTGAGTGATGGGGGAGGAGAGAGAGTGAGTGATGGGGGAGGAGAGAGAGTGAGTGATGGGGGAGGAGAGAGAGTGAGTGATGGGGGAGGAGAGAGAGTGAGTGATGGGGGAGGAGAGAGAGTGAGTGATGGGGGAGGAGAGAGAGTGAGTGATGGGGGAGGAGAGAGAGTGAGTGATGGGGGAGGAGAGAGAGTGAGTGATGGGGGAGGAGAGAGAGTGAGTGATGGGGGAGGAGAGAGAGTGAGTGATGGGGGAGGAGAGAGAGTGAGTGATGGGGGAGGAGAGAGAGTGAGTGATGGGGGAGGAGAGAGGAAGTGAGTGATGGGGGAGGAGAGAGGAAGTGAGTGATGGGGGAGGAGAGAGGAAGTGAGTGATGGGGGAGGAGAGAGGAAGTGAGTGATGGGGGAGGAGAGAGAGTGAGTGTGAGTGATGGAGAGGAGAGAGAGAGAGTGAGTGAGTGATGGGGGAGGGGGGAAGAGACTCTGGGGACAAGAGAACAGACAGAAATACACTGGTTGGGAGAGAGAGACGGGGGTGGGGGGGGGGGGAAGAAGAGAGAGACAGTGGGGGGGAAGGGAAAGAGCCTTGTGGGGGTGGGGGCTATGAGAGAGGGACTGGTGGGGGGAGAGGTAGAGATACTGGGGGGGAAGGGAAAGTGACTTGTTTGGGGGGGGGGGAAAGAGAGACTCGGGGGGGGGGGGGGGGGGAGAGGAGAGAGAGAGACGTGGGGGGCAGGGGGGGGGGAGAAGAGAGAGAGAGAGAGAGGCTCGTGTGGTGGTGGGGGAAGAGTGAGACTCGGCGGTGAGGGAATAGATAGAGAGACAGACACTGGGATGAAGAGGGAGACGGGGCTGGTGGGTGGGAGGAAGAGAGAGACATGGTTGGGGGGGTGGGGGGGGGGAGTCAGAATAGGCCGAATTACATTTTGCAAAGTCTGTGAGGAACTTGGGCTTGGCGGTTCCAGTTACACATTCCAGAGAAACTTCAGGGTGTGGCATATCTTCCAAAGGGACCAATCAGCAATCCAGTCATGTGATAATGGAGAGCCAATCAGAGACAATGCAGCTATTTTGATGTTACAAATAACTGCGGCCCTATATAAATGCAAGTCTTTTTACAGTACTGGTGGGTACAGGTCTGTCGCTGTATAATAGTGGGGAGCAGTGCTGGTGGGTACAGGTTTCTCACTAGCACTGGGATACAGTACTAGTGGGCACAGGTCTGTTACTGTATAATACTGGAGGGAACAGGTCTGTTACTGTATAACGGCAGTGTACTTGTGGGTATGGATCTGTCACTATATCGTTGGGGTGCAGTGCCGGTGGGTACGGCTCTGTCACTGTCCAGTGCTGGTGGGTACAGGTCTATCACTACAGCATTGGGATACAATACCGTTGGGTGCGTGTCTCACTGTACAGCAGTGGGCTACTGTAATGATGGGTATAGGTCTGTCGCTGTACAACGTTGGGCTACAGTGCCGGTGGATATGGGTCTTTCACTGTACAGCGCTGGGGTATAGTACCGATCTGTTACTGTTTGGTATTGGCATACAGTATTGGTGGGTACAGATTTGTCACTGTATAAAACTGGGGTACAGTACTGGTGGATACAGGTGTTACTGTAATGTAGTACAGTAGTGGTGGGTACAGGTCTGTTGCTGTATAATGTACTGTACTGGAGGGCACAGGTCTGTTACTGTATAACACAGGCTCTCAACACTGGTCTGGTGGGTACAGCTCTGTCACTAATGGGTACATTACTTTTGGGTACAGGTTTGTATAACTTGATTACAGTGCTGGTGGGTACAGATCTGTCACTAACAGAGCTACAGTAGTGGTGGGTAGAGGTCTGTTACTGTATATTACTGGTGGATACATGTCTGTTTAACACTGGGGTACAGGTCTTTCACTAACGGGTACAATACTGGTGGGTACAGCTCTCACGATAACGGGTACATTACTGTTGGGTACAGGGCTGTTTAACTCTGGGATACAGTACTGTTGGGTATAGATCTGTCACTGTATAAAACTGGTCTACAGTGCTGGTGGGTACAGGTCTGTTACTGTAACACGGGTACAGTACTGGTGGGTACTGATCTGTCACTAATGGGTACAGTACTGGGAGGTACAAGTCTGTCAATATATAGCGCCGGGGTGCAGTTCTGGTGGGTATGGGTCTGTCACTGTATAGTGCTGGAGTCTAATGCCATTGGGTGCGTGTCTGTCACTGTACAGCACCGGTTACAGTGCTGGTGGGTATGGGTCTGTCTCTGTACAACGTTGGGCTACAGTAATGGGTACAGGTCTTTCACCGTACAGCGCTGGGGTATAGTACCAGTTGGTACTGGTCTCTTACTATATAATGGTGTACAGTACTGGTGGGTACAGATTTGTTACTGTAATATACTGGGGTACAGTACTGGTGGGTACAGGTCTGTCACTAACACTGGGGTACAGTACTGGTGTGTACTTGTCTTTTACTGTATAACGGGCACAGTGGTATGTACAGTCTCACTAACACTGGTACAGTACTGGTGGTTACAGGTCTTTTACTGTAAGACTGAGGTATAGTACTGGTGGGTACAGCTTTGTCACTATAACACTGGGCTACAATAATGGTGGGTACATGTCTGTCACTATCACTTGGGGACAGTGCTGGTGGGTACAGGTCTGAAACTATAATACTGGGATACAGTATTGGAGGGTACAGCTATGTCACTGCATAACACTGGTACAATCCTGGTGGGTACAGCTCTGTCACTATAACTGGCACAGGTCTTTAACTTTTGGGTACAGTGCTGATGGGTACAGGTCTGTTACTGAATAGTACTGAGGTACAATACTGGTGGGTACAGGTCTGTTTAACACAGGTACAGCTCTGTCACTAACACGGGTACAATACTGGTGGGTACAGGTCTGTCACATGTAACACTGGTTACACTAGTGGGTACAGGTGTGTTGCTATACAGCAGTAGGTACAGGTCTATCACTAGCTCTGGGGTACAGTACTGGGGGTGCAGGTCTATTTGTGGTATAATACTGGGGTACAGTACTGGTGGGTACAGTCTGTCACTGTAGAACACGGGTACAGTACTGGTGGGTACAGGTCTGTCACTAGAACACTGGGGTACAGTACTGGTGGGTACAGGTCTGTCACTGTATAAAACTGGGGTACAGTGCTGGTGGGTACAGGTCTATTAGGTCACCTCCTCATCTCTTCCCTTCCAAGGAGAACAGTCCTAACTTTTTCCAACCTCTCCTCATAAACTGAAGTCCCACATCTCCGTAACATCCTATTAAACCTCCTCTGTATCCTTTCTAAAACCTTTACATCTTTCCTGAATTGTGGTGCCCAGAATTGTCTACAATACTTCAACTGAGACCTAGCCAGTGATTTATAAAGTTCTAGCATTTATATTCTATACCCCTATTTATAAACCCAAGTACTACGATATGCCTTTTTAACCACCTTATCAACTTGCCCTGTCACCTTTTAAGGATTTGTGTATATGAACACCAAGGTGTCTCTGCTCATCTATAACTTTTCAAAATTGTGCCATTTATAGTATACTGTCTTTCCATATCCCAAAGGCCATCACTTCACACTTCTCCACAATGAACTCTTATCTGCCATGCTTTTACAACAACTTGTATTTATATAAGAAAGAAGACTTGCATTTATATAGTACCTTTCATGACCACTGGACATCTAAAAGTGCGTTACAGCTAAGGAAGTAATTTTGGAGTGTATACACTGTTGTAGTGTAGAAAACGTAGCAGCCAATTTACACACAGCAAGCTCCCACAAACAGCAATGACCAGATAATCTGATTTTTTTTGTTATGTTTATTAAGGGATAAATATTGGCCAGGACACCAGGGATAACTCCCCTGCTCTTCTTTGAAATAGTGCCATGGGATCTTTTACATCCACCTGAGATAGCAGACGGGACCAATGTCTCATTCGAAAGCGCCTTTAACGTAGTAAAACATCCCAAAGCGCATCACAGAAGTGATAAAACAAAATTTGACACCAAGCCACATACAGTGAAATTAGGGCAGGTGATCAATGAAGTAGGTTTTAAGGAGTATCTTAAAGGAGGAAAGAGCGATGAAGAGGCCCATTTTACCATTGTTGTCTATGTCATCCTTAAGTCTATAACTATTCTCATCACGATCATCTACTTTGCCAAGTTTCATATCATCAGCAAACTTTGTAATGCTGCTCCTTACACCTGAGCCTAGGTCGTTTATAAAACTTACGAGAAGTAATAGAACCAAAACTGGCCCACGGGGAACAACATCACTGCAAACTACCTCCCAGCCAGAAAAACATACTCCACCACCATGCTTCCAGTCACTGAGCCAATTTTGTATCCATACCACCATTTTCCCCTTAATTCCATGGGCTTCCATTTTCTTAACAAGCCTCCTGTGTGGCATTTTTATCAAATGCCTACCTAAAATCCATATATACATCTGCACTATCTGGATCACCCTTCTCTGTTACCTTATCAAGGAATCCAATCAAATTTCTCGTAACCTCTCTTTGCCTCCCGTATTAACTTTTTCAATTCCCTCCTGTACTTTCCATAATCTTCCTGGTTCTTAACTGAATCCGACTCCTTACATTTGTCATAAGCTTTCCTTTTAAATTTTATTTTAACTTTTATTTCCTTTTTCATCCAGAATGCATTAGCTTTGCTTGCTCTACCTCTTCCCTTCAAAGGAATATGCCTAGTTTGTACCTGAACTACCTCTTCCCTGAATGCCCTCCATTGCTCCATTACTGCTTTACCCTGCAATCGCCTTTTTCAATCTACCTGTGCTAGTTCCCTTCTGTGGAAGTACAGGCCATAAGGTCATTGGTCTGGGCAGACAAAGCGGAGCCAATTTCCCCCAACACAAACACCAAATATGCACCGTCAATTCCAGCAGGAAAGAAGTTAGGAGACTTACTGGCACCAACTCGACTAGTTAGGCATGAAAAGGAGGGTATAAAGATGGACGGTCCATAGCGAGGACCTAGGTGCAACCAGGGGAAATGGCAGAAGGAGACACCAGGGAAGAGACCCTTGACGGAACAATCAGAAGTAGGCACCAGGGAAGAGACCTTTGACGGAACAGTCAGAAGTAGGCACCAGGGAAGAAACCCTTGACGGAACAGTGTTAGGCCATAGTGAGGACCTAGGAATAACACTAGGCAGAAGGAGGCACCAGGGAAGAGACCCTTGACGGAACAGTGTTAGGACAGACTGATCATCCGGGGACCTATTAGAAACATAGAAAATAGGTGCAGGAGTAGGCCATTCGGCCCTTCGAGCCTGCACTGCCATTCAATAAGATCATGGCTGAACATGCAACTTCAGTACCCCATTCCTGCTTTCTCGCCATATCCCTTGATCCCCCTAGTGGTAAGGACTACATCTAACTCCTTTTTGAATATATTTAGTAAATTGGCCTCAACAACTTTGTGGTAGAGAATTCCACAGGTTCACCACTCTCTGGGTGAAGGAGTTTCTCCTCATCTCGGTCCTAAATGGCTTACCCCTTATCCTTAGACTTTGACCCCTGGTTCTGGACTTACCCAACATTGGGAACATTCTTCCTATATCTAACCTGTCTAAACCCATCAGAATTTTAAACATTTCTATGAGATCCCCTCTCATTCTTCTGAACTCCAGTGAATACAAGCCCAGTTGATCCAGTCTTTCTTGATAGGTCAGTCCCGCCATCCCGGGAATCAGTCTGGTGAACCTTCGCTGCACTCCCTCAATAGCAAGAATGTCCTTCCTCAAGTTAGGAGACCAAAACTGTATACAATACTCCAGGTGTGGCCTCACCAAGGCCCTGTACAACTGTAGTAACACCTCCCTGCCCCTGTACTCAAATCCCCTCGCTATGAAGACCAGCATGCCATTTGTTTTCTTAACCGCCTGCTGCATCTGCATGCCAACCTTCAATGACTGATGTACCATGACACCCAGGTCTCGTTGCACCTCCCCTTTTCCTAATCTGTCACCATTCAGATAATAGTCAGTCTCTCTCTGTTTTTACCACCAAAGTGGATAACCTCACATTTATCCACATTATACTTCATCTGCCATGCATTTGCCCACTCACCTAACCTATCCAAGTCATTCTGCAGCCTTATAGCATCCTCCTCGCAGCTCACACTGCCACCCAACTTAGTGTCATCTGCAAATTTGGAGATACTACATTTAATCCCCTCATCTAAATCATTAATTTACAATGTAAACAGCTGGGGCCCCAGCACAGAACATTGCGGTACCCCACTAGGGTTAGGGTTAGGCCTGCCATTCTGAAAAGTATTGGGTAACTGTAAAGTATAAGTGGTGAGTCTTGTACTTCTTCTGTATTCAACGAACATTAACGGTACCGCCATTGCCTAGTGTGTCATTTGGTATTTAACTCTAGAACCGTCGCAGGCAACTACTAGTCACACGACTAGCGAAATTGCCATTCGAGCAACTCCACCTTAAATCACTGAAATGAGCTCTTCCCAGTTGAGCATATTTACCTTTGATATTTTCTGGTCTCTTTCCACAATTACTTTAGATTTCGTCTCTTTCCCCACAATGGTGACATATCACTGGTTTATCAAAAAGAGCTTATTGAAAAGTGACTTTTGAGCATCTAGCAGAAAAATGTTTCTCCATGTTTCCCCCCCTCCCCCCTCCATTATATTTTATACTCCTCACCTGAAGGTATTAACCCCTTATTCAGGTGCAGGGCCAAAGGCAGCAGATGCCCTCCCCCCAGCGCCTCTCCAAAGAGTCCCGTTTTCCAGTACCTTGAATGTTGTTTGGACAGTGAAACATACCGAGGCACCAATCAGCTCCCACTGTACTGGAGTTGGCTTTCAGATGCATTGGGAGGCAGAGATACCAAACTCTTTAACCTGCTGTTGCGCACCTTCTAGTAGTTGGGCAAAAATAGCAGTAGCCTGAAAGCAGGTCCAGCTTTTAACCCAGGAGGGAAACACCCTCATGGGAGGTTACAAACAGCCTTAGTCATTTCAGTGTGTGCAGTTTAACATGGATTAATCAGACACTGTTGGTATGCAGAAGGATATCTATATTGTGTGGAGGAGAAAATGATTTATTTTCATTAACACAATGCTGCCAACAGATGGCAGAATATTACAGAAGGGCAAAATATGGCTCAGATCCAGCAGTTGACAGCTGTAATCTGCAGTATCCGCCATTGACTGTACAGTCTATTCCTGGGAACTCAGTCATTATTTGTGCAAAAGAAAACTAATTATCCAATAATTGAGCAATATAAAGAACAGCAAAGTTGGAATTTCATGTTAAAATTGTATTATCAGATCATTTGAATTAAGCAACTTTGATTTAAGAGTAGACTATTCCTGATATCACTTGATATCCGTTTGGATTCCATTGATGTATTTACTGTGGTAGGAAGATGTTATTAATGTCAGCTGTGGCTCAGTGGGCTGTTCTTGCCTCTGAGTCAGAATAATGAGAGTTCAAATTCCACTTCAGAGACTTGAGTACATAATCCAGGACAACGCTTCAGTGCAGTACTGAGGGAGTGCTGCATTTTCAGAGGTGCCGTCTTTCGGATGAGATATTAAGCCAAGTCTACCCTCTCGGGGGTAACCCATGGCACTCTTTTTAAAAAAAAAAAGAGCAGGTGAATTCAGCCCGGTGCCCTGGCTAATATTTATCCTTCAACCAACATGACTAAAAACAGATTATCTGATCATTGTCACATTGCTGCACACAAATTGGCTGCTGTGTTTCTTACATTGCACCAGTGTAATCTGCAGTATCTGCCTCAAAGTAATCTTCAAAAGCACTTCAATGGCTATAAAGCACTTTGGGATGTCCAAATGTCATGAAAGGCAGTGCACGTGTCCTTTATAATCATGGCAGGTTCTTTTTTTCTTTACATATAATTTTTATCCTTTTGCCAATTTTCTCCCGTCCTCTTCTGAAGACACTGACTCTCACTGGGGGGACAGTTCCAGGGGCAACAACGGCCCTCTTGTACCTCACCCAAGTGGACGGCCTTGATGTGTAGGCCAACTGTTCTACAGTAGAAGATTCAAGAGCCAAGCTCCAACCAGTCCTCATCTCCTATCCAGACATTTTCCAGCTGAATTGTGGTCAGCAGCAGACATTCTGGTTGATTTCCCATCCATCACACCCCAACCACTTACACCACTGCATGATATCTCGAGGCCAGTAAAGATTTGGGGCCTCCTCAGCTGAATGGCTCGATGATCTTTACACACAGGGTTGTGTGCAGGCCAGCAAGATCAATGTTGCAAAATGTTTTTTTTTAATTTCAGCCATATTATTCATTTTGAAGCACAGAATGTACTTTCTGAAAGTTAATTATTTATGGTGCTTTGCAAAGTATTGAACAATGTGTACTCTGTGCTAAATAATGTAATGTCAATTGAAAGCATTAAATGACTTGCCCAACTGCAGTGAGCCACAAGCTTTCAGAATAGATGTGATTTCTCTGGCAAATATTCAGCAGCAGTATTTTGCACTTAAGTAGTTTTAAGAGAAAGGATTGGGAGCTGACCCGAATACTCGGGGTTAAAGAGTCAGAAAAAGATGGTTCGGATCCAATTCCTAGTCTGTGCTGGTTTAGCTATTTTCAGTCATGCTTTAGGGGATGGTCTGTAATTAGCTGTATTAGGGATGGTTCCTGCTCCTCATCATCATTCCCTGCTGGAAAGTGTGTATGTTAGAGGACAGTTTGGGCTAGGCTGTGATTTGTTCCTACATTAATAGATATGGAGCAAAGGTAGGTACATGGAGTTGAGGTGCAGATCAGCCATGACCTAATTGAATGGCGGAGCAGGCTCAAGGGGCTGAATGGCCTACTCCTGTTTCCTCCTCCCCCTCTCTTTTTTTCACGGTTGAATAGCTCACATTCATACAGTGACTGGAGCCTCTGGGCTCATTGGCCTCAGGTTTTCTGATCCTTATGCTGATACTGACCCATCCATTTTAATGGGTTACCATTCATGTTGCCATCAAGTAAGACTGGCCTCACTGTCCAGGTCCATGCAATGGAGAGTGGCTACTGGAGGAGAGCCAGCACCCATGCAACTGTAGTCCAATGAAAATCAACACTGGCGAAAATTGGGCAGAGAAAGTTATTTTTTATTAAAAGGAAGCCCCCCACCCCCATTGGAGGACACCACTTATGCTCAAAACAAGAACATTGTTTTTATACTTGCCACTAGTTTTTCACAATTAGTGAAGAGGAAAATATCTGCTAGGAAAGAAGGAGGTTGATTTTCACTACCTTCCCCTGGTAACGGGGTGATAATGGCCTCAATATGGGGTTAGTAGCCTCACTGTTAACACTGGCAATGTGGCCAGCGCCAATTTGGAAGAGGCTGTCCAAAGTGCTCGCCTCTTTCAGGCGACTGGCCCCTTTTAATATAGAAATCAGGGTCCTATGTTGTAATTTGGACCCGACTTCCATTTTAGGTTGGAACTAGTCTGCGCCCGCAGATCTACAAGCGATGGAACTGAAGAAGCCCGTTGAATTGTTTTGTGGGCTCTAGAGGAACAGGAAGACCCCCAAAATCCACGATCGCGACAATTCCCCCAAATAACTGACCTTGCTAGCCCGATCCTGTGGCCTTAATCCAGCCTTGGGAGGCCTATTTGGAGCCCCACAACTTGTCTGCTAAACTTAAATGCGAGCCGGGCCTCAACATCACAGGGCCCTTTTCACCACTGGAACAGGTGGCCCAGCAGAGCACACCACAACCCAAAGGTCAACATAGACCCTAAGATGACATAAATCAAGGAGGAGTGATCTGGTGACACCAAGCTTAGTTTTAAAAGCCTTTAGATTGTAAAAGGTAAGGAAGACTAAGGGAGGGAGGAGTTCCACAAGTTTGAGATTTTGAGAAAGAATGAGTTGGAGTACAAGATGGTGCGATAAGTCTGGATTGAGTGAAGTGACGATAAAAAAATATGTAAGGTTAGAGGAAGCATCAAAGGAGCACAGATCCTAATACAGGTGCAACGTCACGAATCCGGAATTCTAAAAGCCAGAATTGTCTGAAAACTGGATGTTGTGCAGATCGCAGAAGGAGTCATCCAGAATCTGGAAATATTTCCCAAAAACCGGACTTTTTAAAAAAAAAAAACGATGCATGATGCAAGGAGTCGTCTAGAATGCGGAAATATGTTCCAAAAACTGGACATTTTTTTTTAAATGGCGCAAATACAGACCTGCGATCGGTCTGAGCCTTTCGACCCATGTGGGACCCGAGCCCACCCAACCTAACCCACGTGCGACCCGAGCTGACCTCACCTGACCCACGTAGTCCCCTCAATCAGGCCCAATCCAATCTGACTCCATCGCTGTGGTGTTTTTCCTGATTTAAAGGTATTGTGAATTTGTGTTGTTTGCCATTGCAACCATTTCAAAAAGGCCAAGATACCCCAATGGGTAATACAGGTAGTGCAAAGAGGAAGCATAATTCATTGTCAATTGCCAAGAAAGTGGAGTTACTTCAGAGATTAGATAGAGGTGCTTCAGTGAGAAGACTGAGTGAGGCGTATGGTGTTGGAATCTCCACCATTTATGATATCAGAAAACAGAAAGAACAGATCAGGAAGTTTTATGCAAAAAGTGATGTTCAGAAAGAAATGAGTAAGAGAAAAACTATGCATAAGCCTAAATGTGACGATTTGGATTGAGTATTGATGGAATGGTGGCAACAGAGGAGAAGTGAAAAGGTTCCTTTGTCTGACTCAATGATGATGCAACAAGCCAAGATATTCCATGCAGAACTGGAGATTGAAACTCCATGCGAGTACTCTTCAGGTTGACTGACCAAATTTAAAAGGTGTCATGGCATCAGGCAATTGAAAGTATGTGGTGAAAAAGACTCAGCAGATCATGAGGCAGCTGAAGGTTATATCGATGAGTTTGTTAAACTAATTGTTGATGAAAACCTTTCGGCTGAACAAATCTATAATGCCGACGAGACAGCACTGTTTTGGTACTATATACCGAGAAAGATATTAGCAACAACAGAAGAATCGCAGCCAGCAGGTGTAAAAGACACCTAAGATAGACTGACTGTGCTTGCTTGTGCAAATGTGGCTAGATTACATAAATGTGAGCTTATGGTCATCGGGAAAAGCCGGCCAAGATGTTTCAAGGGGGTGAGAGTATTCCCAGTGCATTAATATGCTAATAAGAGAGCATGGATAATCAGGGTAATTTTTCTAGTTTGAGAAGCATTTTTGTTCCCCAGGCGCGTGATCATTGCACGGCAACTGGCCTTGAAGAAACCTGCAAAATATTCTTGCTGCTAGACAATTGCTCAGCAGATCCTGATGCTGAGCTTTCAGTAAAGAATAATGTCCATAGAATCTACTTACCTCCAAATGTAACATCACTGGTACAGCCAATGGACCAAGGAATTTTGAGATCGATGAAGTGTCTTTACAAAAACAAATTCATGAGGTGTTTTCTTAGTGCTATGAACAGAGGCATGGGAATAATCATCATCATCATAGGCAGTCCCTCGGAATCGAGGAAGACTTGCTTCCACTCTAAAAATGAGTCCTAGGTCTAATGGCAGAACAGTCCAATACGAGAACCACAGCCCCTGTCACAGGTGGGACAAATAGTCGTTGAGGAAAAGGGTGGGTGGGACTGCCTGCGCTTGATTTCTGCTTGCTCTCAGCGATGAGATGCGAGGTGCTCAGCGCCCTCCCGAATGCACTTTCTCCACCTAGGGCGGTCTTTGGCCAGGGACTCCCAGGTGTCAGTGGGGATGTTGCACTTTATCAGGGAGGCTTTGAGGGTGTCCTTATAACATTTTCTCTGTCCACCTTTGGCTCGTTTGCCATGAAGGAGTTCTGAGTAGAGGGCTTGCTTAGGGAGTCTCGTGTCTGGCATGCAAACAATGTGGCCTGCCCAGCAGGGCTGATCAAGTGTGGTCAGTGCTTCAATGCTGGGGATGTTGGCCTAGTTGAGGACGCTAACTTTGGTGCATTTGTCCTCTCGGGGAAAGGGTGGTGGAGTGGGACTAGCCGAGGTGCTCTTGCAGAGAACCGGATGGGCTCGACCGGCCGAATGGTCTTCTGTGTTGTAACCAGTCTACGATTCTATGATCTGTAAAGCTCTGTTATCAAACTGACCCACTGGAGGAAGCTGGAGTCACACAGATGAGTATGGCCAGAGAGCCGGTGGCAAATATTCCATGGCCATGGGGTTCAGACCAAGAGCTGAAAACCTCAAGTCAGCAGCAGGAATATGGGGATTGGCCCTGAGTAACCATGTAAGCAATAACAATCACATGGCTACAATTGTCCAATGAGATAGAAACATACAGCAATGTACAGAAGGAGGGCATTTGGCCCATGCCGGTTCTTTGAAAAAGCTATCCAATTAGTCCCACTCTCCTCTTACCCCATAGCCTTGCAAACCTTTAATTTTTAAGCATATATCCAATTCCCTTATTATTGAATTTGCTTCCACCACCTTTTCATGCAATGTATTCCAGATCATCATGACTCGCTGAGTAAATACATTTGACCTTATCTCCCCCCTTGGCTTTTTTGTTAATTATCTTGAATCTGGGTCCTCTGGTGGCTGACCCTTCTGCCACTGGAAATAGTTTCTCCTTATTAACTCTCTCAAAACCCCTCATGATTTTGAACACGTCTATTAAATCTCCCCTTAACTTTCTCTGGTCTAAGGAGAACAAGCCCAGCTTTGCTAGTCTCTCCACATATCCCTGGTATCATTCTGGTAAATCTCCTCTGCACCCTTCCTTTTTTAACAACATTGACATCTTTTCTAAAGTGTGATGCACAGAATTGTATACAATACTCCAGCTGGAGCCTGACCATTGTTTTATAAAGGTTTAGCATATACTTTCTTGCTTTTATACGCTATGCCTCTATTTATAAAACCCACAGCATCCTCAACTTGTCCTGTCACCTTCAAAGATTTGGGTATGTGAACTTGTCTTCAGACAGGGCAGGGTAGTTTACTCAAATGTCTTTAAAAGAGGGTGATTATACCGGGTAGATGGTCAATATGGTCCAGGCAAGTCAGCACCTTCGTGAGCTGACTTTGTATAAAATATTTTGCATCTGTTTTCACAAAAGAGGATAAAGTTAATGTTGCAGTACAAGAGGAGGGAGTAGTGAAAAGAAACAAATTAACTAATTTACTTACTTATCAGAAGTACATTTGAAGTATAGTCACTGTTGTAATGTAGGAAATGCAGCAGCCAATTTGCACACTGCAAGCTCCCAAAAGCAGCAATGTGATAATGACCAGATAATTTGTTTTTGTGATGTTGATTGAGGGATAAATATTGGCCAGGACACTGGGGATAACTCCTGCTCTTCTTCAAAATAGTGTCATGGCATCTTTTACGTCTGCCTGAGAGAGCAGAAGGGGACCCGGTTTAATGTCTCATCTGAAAGACTGCACCTTTATAGCTAAATAGAAAGGAGATCCAGATGGGATGCACCCTAGTTTGCTGAGGGAAGCTAAGGAGGAAACAGCAGAAATTCTGACCACAATCTTTCAATCCTCCTTGGATATGGGAGTGATGCCAGAGGACAACTGTTACAGCCTGGTTTTTAAAAAAAAAAGGAGAAGAATAAACCTGGTAACGACAGGCCAGTCAATCTAAAGTCAGTGGTGGGAAAACTACTAGAGATCACTGTAGAGGACAAACAGCAACTTGTGTCTGACTAACCTGATTGAGCTCGTTGATGAAGTAACAGAAAGATGAAGGTAGTGCAGTAGATGAAAAGGCATTTGATAAAGTACTACATAACAGACCTATTCCGAAGTTTGAAATATGGTATTAAAGGGATGGTGGTAACTTGGGTACATAATTGGCTAAGGCAGAGAGTAGGAGTGAACAGATGTTTTTCTGACTTGAGAGAAGACTGCAATGGGTTCCCCCAGGGATTGGTATTAGTACGATTGCTCTTTTTGTTATAAGTAGACGACCTGGACTTGGATGCATGGAATACAATTTTGTAGTTTGCGGAAAATACAAAACTTGGCAACATAGTAGTGATCAGGAAAGTAGCAGACATCAGGAGGTCAGACAGACTGGTGAAATGGGAAGACACACAATAAACTCAGGATACAAATGAAAAACTCAAGGAAATGACAGCAAAATGAAATCATTACTTTGCCTCAATATTTACCAGAGAGACATAATATTAGAAGAGATTTTAAAAAAAAGACATTTAGCGGGAAATATTTGTCCCCTTAGCGCTACCCATTCGATGTGCTAATGGGGCGCTAGAGCAGTATCGAGGCAAATCCAGTGCTGCACGACAAATCTCCCCCCCCCCCCCCCCCCCCCCCCCCCGCTGCCTGTAGGAGGTATTGCCGGGAACGTCAACGGCAGCTGGATCGTCACTTCAGTCATTACGCAATGCTCACTGATGAGGAGGACACGGAGGGTCTGCAGGGGGATGTAGACAGGCTGGGTGAGTGGGCAGGGATTTGACAGATGGAGTGTGGTGTGAGAAGGTGTGAAGTTATCCACTTTGGCAGAAATAATATAAAGGCAAATTGTGGTTTAAATGGAGAGAGGTTGCGGGGTGCTGCAGTGCAGAGGAACCTGAGGGTCCTTGTGCATGGGACACAGAGGGTTGGTATGCAGGTGCAGCGGGTGGTCAGGGGGGCGGGTGGAATGTTGGCCTTTGTTGCGGGGGCGGGGAGTGGAGTGTGGAAGCAGAGAGATCCTGCTGCAACTGTGCAGGGTGTTGGTGGGGCCGCACCTGGAGTGTTGTGTACAATTTTGTTCTCTGTATTTGGGAAGGGATGTGCTTACATTGGGGGCTGTTCCAAGAGGGTTCACTGGATTGATTCCAGAGCTGATGGGGTTGACTTGTGAAGGTGGGGTGAGTGGGTTGGGCCTAAACACATTGAAGTTCGGAAGAATGAGAGGTGATCTTATTGAAGCTTGTGGGATGGTGAGGGGGCTCGGTGGGGTGGATGGAGAGAGGATGTTTCCACTCATGGGGAAAACTGGGACTGGGAGACATGGTCTCAGAGTGAGGAGTTGCTCATTTGAAGCTGGGATGAGAAATTTCTTCTCTGGAAGTTGTGGGTCTGTGGAATTCTCTGCCCCGGAGGGCTATGGAGGCTGGGTCATTGAGTGTATTTGAGGTGGAGATAGCCGGATTTTTGAGCGATGGGGGAGCCTTTAGGGTTGTGGGGAGCGGGCGGGGAGGTGGAGCTGAATCCATGATCGGATCAGCCATGATCTTATTGTGTAAGAACACCACTGCAGGTTGGGGCTATAAATAGAGCTGGAGCGCCAGACCCCTAGAATATCGTGGGCCTCCCCGACCTGTGTGAGAACACCGCAGGTCGGGTCTATAAATAGAGCTGGAGCGCCAGGCCCTGGAACATCGTGGCGGAGGTGCGGCGAATGAGGGTACGGGGCCCAGAAGAGCCGAGGGCCCAGGGGCAGCACGGGCCAGCCCACACTGCAATATATGTGCGCACTAGGTCCATGCAGCAGAACAGATCTCCAATCGTCATGGTTAACCCTTGCCACTGGATAAAGGCCTAGCTCTGTCAAGCCCATGTGGTGGCTAATGTGCAACGGTCACCACACATTAAAAAAAATTAACGCACAGGCATCTTCCACCCCTTCAACTGGAGTTCAGGACAGGAACATCAGGTCCTTCATTGAAACATCTGTGAATTCTCGTGAAAGCAAGTCATCCTCGTTTGAGGAACTGCCTGTGATGATGAACGCTCACTGGCAACCTGATCTGTTAAAGTGATTCTTGCCACTTTAGCACCTGGAATAAACACTGACATGGAGAGCCGGTGTGAAGCACCAGGAAGCCGGCTCCAGGGACGTTATTTAAAGGGTTCATCAGTAATCACTTGTAGATGTCAGGTTAGTGCAGTTTCAATAGTTTCCTGTCAGTTTCACATACTGCAACAGTTTCATTCAGTAATTTCAAGCTTCTTTTGTATCAGGAGTGTTGTGGCAACTAAAAGGTTCTTATTCTTCAAAGAATCAAACTGCTACACTTGGTAACATTAATCGGGGCTGTGCTGGCATGCCACCTCGCTCTCCAGGATATACGGCGGTAGGAGCGTAGGCAGTGAGAAAGATGGGAACATGTGTGCAGAGAGATGAGGAATGACATCAGTGCTCTCAGCAGGAGGCCTTACCCTTCGAGGGTATCCCGAGAGCACTTCTAACTTCAATTAAGCAAGGAGCAGTATATTAGATGACTTCATCTCACCAAGGAGGTGGTCACAGAACTCTGCCATCTCCTCCAAACAGACTTCCAGCCTCACACCAGGATGACTTGAAGCCCAGATCCTCTTTGGTCACCACATCCCCATCATTTCATCCCTCTTGCAGGCCTTATCAGACTGCAAAGCTGAAATGACAGACACCACAAAAGAATGATAAGTGAATTAATAAATTTAAAAATCAGTGAACACATATTTATACCTAAAATACTAACTATTCACCCTTGTGCAATCCTTTAGTGCCTGTCATTATTGTGCCTTTGCCTACTCGAGTGCCCCTATGAAGTGTTGGCCCAGTGGCTGCAGCAGGGCTGGTGGAAGACTGCTGAGTGACCGTGCAGGAGATGTCAGATGGCCTTACAAGATGTCCTCAATCAGCTCTGGACCTGTAAGACCCGATTGTAGATTGCACCACCTGAGCATTGGCGGCCGCAGTCTGGGCTGGCTGGATGACAGGCAGCGACAATTGCAGAGTGGCAGTGGTGGGAGCATCAATGCTGTCATTCGAAGATAGGAGCACAGATTGCTGGCCTGCTGCGACACCGTGAAAGCCCCAGTTGACGGTGGTAGTAGATCCAGCCACGATGATAGCAGTCAGAGCTTGCGTGGCATCAAGCTGAGGCTGCATGAGAGCAGTCTGAGCTTCAATGCCACCAGCCATAATCTGCACGACAGCACTACAAAGTTGCATGGTTTTCGCCTGTGCTGCAATGTAAGCTGCCAGATCGCCCATCACACCGTGGCATCAGGTCTGCGTTGCCTCAGTCTCTCTGGGAGTCTACCATCCTTTGCAGACTGGAAATGATGGGCTCCATGGTGTGCGCAGAGCCTTGAGCAATGTTACAGGTGGACTCCTCCATGCTCCTTACCATTGCCGAGAGCCTCTCAGGCACACTATCATCTCTGTGTGCATGCCCATCATAATTCCTCTAAACATCTCCTCATCGAGGTCCTCAACTGAGTGCTGTGCAGCACAACTGGCGTGCGAATTCGCCTTCCTGAGAGCTAGCCACCGAGCTACCCTTTCGTAATAAGGTGGACGAATTAACTGCGCAGGCAGCAATTAACGAATATGATATAATTAGCATCACGGAGACATGGCTCCAGGGTGACCAAGGCTGGGAACTCAACATCCAGGGGTATTCAACATTAAGGAATGATAGACAGAAAGGAAAAGGAGGAAATTAATGCAATAGTAAGGAAGGACATTAGCTTGGATGATGTGGAATTTGTATGGGTGGAACTGCGGAATGCTGAAGGGCAGAAAACGCCAATGGGAGTTGTGTACCACCAAACAGTAGTAGTGAGGTTGGGGACAGCATCAAACAAGAAATTAGGGATGCGTGCAATAAAGGTTCAGCAGTTATCATGGGTGACTTTAATCTACATATAGATTGGGCTAACCAAACTGGTAGCAATACGGTGGAGGAGGATTTCCTGGAGTGTATTAGGGATGGTTTTCTAGACCAATATGTCGAGGAACCAACTAGAGGGCTGGCCATCCTAGACTGTGTAATGAGAAAGGACTAATTACCAACCTTGTTGTGCGAGGCCCCTTGGGGAAGAATGACCATAACATGGTAGAATTCTTTATTAAGATGGAGAGTGACACAGTCAATTCAGAGACTAAGGTCCTGAACTTAAGGAAAGGTTACTTTGATGGTATGAGATGTGAATTGGCTAGAATAGACTGGCAAATGATAATTAAAGGGTTGACGGTGGATAGGCAATGGCAAACATTTAAAAATCACTTCATGGATGAACTTCAACAATTGTACATCCCTGTCTGGAGTAAAAAATAAAATGGGGAAGGTGGCTCAACCGTGGCTAACAAGGGAAATTAAGGAAGAGGCATAAAAATTGGTCAGAAAAAGTAGCAAACCTGAGGACTGGGAGAAATTTAGAATCCAACAGAGAAGGACAAAGGGTTTCATTAGGAGGGGAAAAATAGAGTATGAGAGGAAGCTTGCTGGGAACATAAAAACTGACTGCAAAAGCTTCTATAGATATGTGAAGAGAAAAAGATTAGTGAAGACAAATGTAGGTCCCTTGCAGTCAGATTCAGGTGAATTTATAATGGGGAACAAAGAAATGGCAGACCAGTTGAACAAATATTTGGTTCTGTCTTCACGAAGGAAGACACAAATAACCTTCCGGAAATACTAGGGGACCGAGGGTCTAGTGAGAAGGAGGAACTGAAGAAAATCCTTATTAGGCGTGAAATTGTGTAGGGAAATTAATGGGATTGAAGGCCGATAAATTCCCGGAGCCTGATAGTCTGCATCCCAGAGTACTTAAGGAAGTGGCCCTAGAAATAGTGGATGCATAGGTGATCATTTTCCAACAGTCTATCGATTCTGGATTAGTTCCTATGGACTGGAGGGTAGCTAATATAACACCACTTTTTAAAAAAGGAGGTAGAGAAAACGGGGAATTATAGACCGGTTAGCCTGACATCAGTAGTGAGGAAAATGTTGGAATCAATTATTAAAGATGAAATAGCAGTGCATTTGGAAAGCAGTGACAGGATCGGTCAAAGTCAGCATGGATTTATGAAAGGAAAATCATGCTTGACAAATCTTCTAGAATTTTTTGAGGATGTAACTGGTAGAGTGGACAAGGGAGAAACAGTGGATGTGGTGTATTTGGACTTTTAAAAGGCTTTTGACAAAGTCCCACACAAGAGATTGGTGTGCAAAATTAAAGCATATGGTATTGGAGGTAATGTACTGACGTGGATAGAGAACTGGTTGTCAGACAGGAAGCAGAGAGTCGGGATTAACGGGTCCTTTTCAGAATGACAGGCAGTGACTAGTGGGATGCCGCAGGGCTCAGTGCTGGGACCCCAGCTATTTACAATATACATCAATAATTTAGATGAAGGAATTGAGTATAATATCTCCAAGTTTGCAGATGACACTAAGCTGGGTGGCGGTGTGAGCTGTGAGGAGGATCCTAAGAGGCTGCAGGGTGACTTGAACAAATTAGGTAAGTTAGCAAATGCATGGCAGATGCAGAATAATGTGGATAAATGTGAGGTTATCCACTTTGGTGGCAAAAACACGAAGGCAAAATATTATCTGAATGGTGGCAGATTAGGTAAAGGGGAGGTGCAACGAGATCTGGGTGTCATGGTACATCAGTCATTAAAAGTTGGCATGTAGGTACAGCAGAGGGTGAAGAAGGCAAATGGTATGTTGGCCTTCATAGCTGGAAGACTTGAGTATAGGAGCAGGGAGGTCTGACTACAGTTGTACAGGGCCTTGGTGAGGCCTCACCTGGAATATTGTGTTCAGTTTTGGTCTCCTAACCTGAGGAAAGACATTCTTGCTATTGAGGGAATGCAACGAAGTTCACCAGACTGATTCCCGGGCTGGCAGGACTGACATACGAGGAGAGACTGGATCGACTGGGCCTGTATTCACTGGAGTTTAGAAGGATGCGAGGGGATCTCATAGAAATATATAAAATTCTGATAGGACTGGACAGGTTAGATGCAGGAAGAATGTTCTCAATGTTGGGAAAGTCCAGAACCAGGGGACACAGTCTAAGGATAAGGGGTAAGCCATTTAGGACTGAGATGTGGAGAAACTTCTTCGCTTAGAGAGTTGTTTACCTGTGGAATTCTCTACCGCAGAGAGTTAGTGATGCCAGTTCATTGGATATATTCAAGAGGGAGTTAGATACGGCCCTTACGGCTAAAGGAATCAAGGAGTATGGAGAGAAATCAGGAAAGGGGTACTGAGGTGAATGATCAGCCATGATCTTATTGAATGGTGATGCAAGCTTGAAGGGCCGAATGGCCTACTCCTGCACCTATTTTCTATGTTTAAAGCACAGAATAGGCTATTTATCCCAACAGTTAGATGAGGAAGAGTGTGATGAGGCTCGTGTGGAGCCTCCTCACACCCTTCCTCATCTAACCCCAGCAACTTCCCCCTAACCCCATGTGTTTCACTAAAGAATTCTACCATATTATGGTCACTCTTCCCCAAGGGGCCTCGCACAACAAGATTGCTAATTAGTCCTTTCTCATTACACATCACCCAGTCCAGGATGGCCAGCCCTCTAGTTGGTTCCTCGACATATTGGTCTAGAAAACCATCCCTAATACACTCCAGGAAATCCTCCTCCACCGTAGTGCTACCAGTTTGGTTCGCCCAATCTATATGTAGGTTAAAGTCGCCCATGATAACTGCTGTACATTTGTTGCATGCATCCCTAATTTCTTGTTTGATGCTGTCCCCAACCTCACTACTACTGTTTGCTGGTCTGTACACAACTCCCACTAGTGTTTCTGCCCTTTGGTATTCCGCCGCTCCACCCATACAGATTCGACATCATTCAAGCTTTCCTTACTATTGCGTTAATTTCCTCTTTAACCAGCAACGCTACCCCACCTCCTTTTCCTTTCTGTCTATCTTTCCTGAATGCTGAATACCCCTGGATGTTGAGTTCTCAGCCTTGGTCACCCTGGAGCCATGTCTCCGTGATACCAATTATATCATATTCCTTAATTGCTACCTGCGCAGTTAGTTCGTCCACCTTATTATGAATACTCCTCGCATTGAGGCACAGAGCCTTCAGGCTTGTCTTTTTAACACACTTTGCCCCTTTAGAATTTTGCTGTAATGTGGCCCTTTTTGATTTTTGCCTTGGGTTTCTCTGCCCTCCATTTTTACTTTTTTTCTTTCTATCTTTTGCTTCTGCCCCCATTCTACTTCCCTCTGTCTCCCTGCATAGGTTCCCAACCCCTGCCATATTAATTTAACCCCTCCCCAACAGCATTCGCAAACACTCCCCCTCGGACATTGGTTCCAGTCCTGCCCAATGCAGATCGTCCTGTCTGTACTGGTCCCACCTCCCCCAGAACCGGTTCCAACGTCCCAGGAATTTGAATCCCTCCCTTCTGCACCACTCCTCAAGCCACGTATTCATCTGAGCTATCCTGCAATTTCTACTCTGACTAGTACGCGGCACTGGTAGCAATCCTGAGATTACTACCTTTGAGGTCCTACTTTTTAATTTAACTCCTAACTCCCTAAATTCAGCTTGTAGGACCTCATCCCTTTTTTTTACCTATATCGTTGGTACCTATATGCACCACGACAACTGGCTGTTTACCCTTCCACTCCAAAATGTCCTGCAGCTTCTCCGAGACATCTTGACCCTTGCACCAGGGAGGCAAGATACCATCCTGGAGTCTCGATTGCGGTCGCAGAAATGTCTATCTATTCCCCTTAGAATAGAATCCCCTACCACTACTATCTGGTTCTGACTGCAAGGGACCTACGTTTGTCTTCACTAATCTTTTTCTCTTCACATATCTATAGAAGCTTTTGCAGTCAGTTTTTATTTTCCCAGCAAGCTTCCTCTCATATTTTATTTTCCCCCTCATAACTAGACCCTTTGTCCTCCTCTGCTGAATTCTAAATTTCTCCCAGTCCTCAGGTTTGCTGCTTTTTCTGGCCAATTTATATGCCCCTTCCTTGGAAGGTTGGCATGCAGGTGCAGCAGGCGGTTAAGAAAGCAAATGGCATGTTGGCCTTCATAGCAAGGGGATTTGAGTACAGGGGCAGGGAGGTGTTGCTACAGTTGTACAGGGCATTGGTGAGGCCACACCTGAACTATTGTGTACAGTTTTGGTCTCCTAATCTGAGGAAGGACATTCTTGCTATTGAGGGAGTGCAGCGAAGGTTCACCAGACTGATTCCCGGGATGGCAGGACTGACCTATCAAGAAAGACTGGATCAACTGGGCTTGTATTCACTGGAGTTCAGAAGAATGAGAGGGGACCTCATAGAAACATTTAAAATTCTGACGGGGTTAGACAGGTTAGATGCAGGAAGAATGTTCCCAATGTTGGGGAAGTCCAGAACCAGAGGTCACAGTCTAAGGATAAGGGGTAAGCCATTTAGGACCGAGATGCGGAGGAACTTCTTCACCCAGAGAGTGGTGAACCTGTGGAATTCTCTACCACAGAAAGTTGTTGAGGCCAATTCACTAAATATATTCAAAAAGGAGTTAGATGAGGTCCTTACTACTAGGGGGATCAAGGGGTATGGCGAGAAAGCAGGAATGGGGTACTGAAGTTGAACGTTCAGCCATGAACTCATTGAATGGCGGTGCAGGCTAGAAGGGCCGAATGGCCTACTCCTGCACCTATTTTCTATGTTTCTATGTTTCTATGTTAACACTATTCCTAATTTCCCTTGTTAGCCATGGTTGATCTCCCTTTCCCGATTTACTGCAGACAGGGATGTACAATTGTTGAAGTTCATCCATGTAACCTATAAATGTCTGCCATTGCCTATCCACTATCAACCCTTTAAGTATCATTTGCCAGTCTATCCTAGTCAATTCACGCCTCATACCATCAAAGTTACCTTTCCTTAAGTTCGGGACCCTAGTCTCTGAATTAACACTGTCACTATCCATCTTAATAAAGAATTCTACTATATTATGTCACTCTTCCCCAGGGGGCCTCGCACAACAAGATTGCTAATTAGTCCTCTCTCATTACACAACACCCAGTCGAGGATGGCCAGCTTTCTAGTTCGTTCCTCGACATATTGGTCTAGAAAGCCATCCCGAATACACGCCAGGAAATCCTCCTCCACCGTATTGCTACCAGCTTGGTTAGCCCAATCTATATGTAGATTACTGTCGCCCATGATAACTGCTGTACCTTTATTGCACGCATCCCTAATTTCTTGTTTGATGCCATCCCCAACCTCACTACTACTGTTTGGTGGTCTGTACACAACTCCCACTAGCGTTTTCTTCCCTTTGGTGTTCCGCAGCTCTACCCATACAGATTCCACATCATCCAAGCTAATGTCCTTTCTTACTATTGCATTAATTTTCTCTTTAACCAGCAACGCTACCCCACCTCCTTTTCCTTTCTGTCTATCCTTCCTGAATGTTGAGATCCCAGCCTTGGTCACCCTGGAGAAATGTCTCCGTAATCCCAGTTATATCATAATCGTTAATAGCTGCCTGCGCAGTTAATTCATCCACGTTATTACGAATACTCCTCACATTGAGGCACAGAGTCTTCAGGCTTGTCTTTTTAACACTCTTTGTCCCTTTAGAATTTTGCTGTAATGTGGCCCTTTTTGATTTTTGCCTTGGGTTTCTCTGCCCTCCACTTTTACTATTCTCCTTTCTATCTTTTGCTTCTGCCCCCATTTTATTTCCCTCTGCCTCCCTGCATAGATTCCCATCCCCCTGCCATATTAGTTTAACCCCTGCCCAACAGTACTAGCAAACACTCCCCCTAGGACATTGGTGCTGCTCCTGCCCAGGTGCAGACTGTGCGGTTTTTACTGGTCCCACCTCCCCCAGAACCAGTTCCAATGTCCCAGGAATTTGAATCCCTCCCTTTTGCACCACTCCTCAAGCCACGTATTCATCTTAGATATCTTGCTATTTCTGCTCTGACTAGCAAGTGGCACTTGTAGCAAGCCTGAGATTACTACCTTTGAGGTCCTACTTTTTAATTTAACTCCTAGCTCCCTAAATTCAGCTTGTAGGCCCTCATCCCTTTTTCTTAACCTATATCGTTGGTTCCTATATGCACCACAACAACTGGCTATTCACCCTCCCCCTCCAGAATGCCCTGCAGCCGCTCAGAGACATCCTTGACCCTTGCACCAGGGAGGCAACATACCATCCTGGGGTCTCGGTTGTGACCGCAGAAACGTCTATCTATCCCCCTTACAATAGAATCCCCTACCACTATAGCTGTCGCACTCATTTTCCTGCCCTCCTGTGCAGCAGAGCCACCCACGGTGTCATGAACTTGGCTGCTGCTGCCTTCCCCTGGTGAGCCATCTCCCCAACAATATCCAAAGTGGTATATCTGTTTTGGAGGGAGATGACCGCAGACGAGTCCTGCACTGCCTTCCTACTCCTGCTCTGCCTGATGGTCATCCATTCCCTATCTGCCTTTGTAACCTTTATCTGCAGTGTGAACAACTCACTGAATGTGCTATCCACGACATCCTCAGCATCGCGCATGCTCCAGAGTGAATCCATCCGCAGCTCCAGTGCCGTCATGCGGTCTAACAGGAGCTGCAGCTGGATACACTTCCTGCACACATAGTCGTCAGGAACACTGGAAGTGTCCCTGATTTCCCACATGGCAGAAGAGGAGCATGACATGTGTCTGGGCTCTCCTGCCATGACTTAACCCTTAAAATAACCTAATTTGGCAACAATGCCAAAGGTTTCTTACTGACTGTCATTGTAACCCATGTATAAACTGACCTAAGTTGTACACCGTGAGAACATTGACCACTAGGTGGTGAACTTGTGGGAGACACTCCTAACCTGGACTTTCAGGTATAAAAGGGGAAGCTCCACCAACCTTCATCACTTGAGTGCTGGCTAATAAAGGTTACTGGTCACAGAGTGACCTTCTCTCAAGCATAGGCCTCGTGTGCATTTATACTGTATAGTAAGGACATATCATTGGCGACGAGAAACTGGGATTTAAACCACGTGGGCATGGCCACTAGCAGCACAGACGAGAGGTACTGTGTTGGTGATGATTGGGACGATTTTACTGAGTGACTGCAGCAAAGTTTCGTCACTAAGGAATGGTTGGGACAGGTTTCGGCCGACAAATGCAGGGCTCATCTCCTGACGGTTTGTGGATCCAGGACATACTCCCTGATGAAGGACCTTCTAGTGCCAGAGATGCCAGCGGACAAGACTTTTGAAGAGCTCAGTAAGTTGATCGGGGAACACTTTAAGCCGGAGAGGATTACCTCTCATTCTTCTGAACTCCAATGAGTATAGGCCCAACCTACTCAACCTTTCTTCATAAATCAACCCCCTCATCTCCGGGATCAACCTAGTGAACCTTTTCTGAACTGCCTCCAATGCAAGTATATCCTTTCTTAAGTACGGAGACCAAAACTGTACGCAGTACTCTAGGTGTGGCCTCACCAATAACCTGTACAGTTGTAGCAAGTCCATAAGACAGTTAAGAAAATGTATGGGATACTTTGTAAACAGGGGCATTGAATACAAAAACAAGGAGGCCATGCTAAATCACTGGTTAGGCCTTAGCTAGAGTATTGTGTACAATCCTGGACATCATAGGAAGGATTCCTAAGCCTTGGAGTGGGTACAGAGGAGGTTTAACCAGGACGATACCAGGGATGAGAGAATTTAGTTATGTGGAAGGACTGGCGAAGCTGGGATTGTTCTCCTTAGAGCAGAAAAGGTTAAGGGGAGACCTAATAGAGGTGTTCAAAATTATGAGGGGTTTTGTTACAGCAAGTAGGGAGAAACTGTTTCTTCTGGCAAATGGGTCAGTAACCAGAGGGCATTGATTTAAAATAATTGGCAAAAGAACTATAGGGGAAATGAGGAGAAATTATTTCGCACAGAGGGTTGTTAAGAATCTGGAACGCAGTACCTGAATCAGATTTCACAGGAACTTTTAAAAGGCAATTGGACATGTATTTGAAGAGGACTAATTTGCAATGTTATGGGAAAAAAGCTAGGTTTTAGGACTACATTGAACAACTCTTTCAAAGAATTGACACAGGCACAAGCGGCTGAAAGGCCTCCATCTGTGCTTTAAGATTCTCCTAAAGACTGGGCTAGTTATGAGCTAAACTATTCTTTTTCAATGTGGTCCTCCATTGGAGCAGCCACTGGAAATCAGCACTTGGCATCTGCAGCACTGTTTATGCTGCGTAACGGGATGGTTCTCATAATTTACATGAAGTCGATTCCAGAATGAGCCAAGCATGCAGTCTGTGTGCAAGAGCCCAGTGTACTTTGCAAACACTGAACATAGTAGGCCTCAGGACTCTGTGTTCAATAATATGGCACTTATGTGCCTGAAGTACTGCTGCATTATTGGTGTCATGTATGTAGATCATGTATACTAACTGTACGCAGTACTCTAGGTGTGGCCTCACCAATACCCAGCCGGCGAGCAGCATGCGCATGGCAAGACATCGGTTTTACACGCACCGGCGGCGAGAAGGGCAAAGCGTTCCAGACTTCGTGGCAGACCTCTGGCGACAGGCGAGCCTATGTAAGTTCCCAGATGCATGCAGAGTGGAGATGCTGCGAGACTTTTTTATTGAGGGCATCGGGTACACTGGGGTTTTCAGGAAACTGATTGAAACCAAAGACTTGACCTTGGAAAGGCGGCTTTGAAGGCCCAGATGTTTATCTCAGGAGAGGAAGAGACCAGAATGATGTTTGACAAAAATCTTGGCTTAAATGCAGCAAATGGACAGGGAGTCAACATTGTTAATGCGGCACACAATTCTCCAGGCAGACAGGGGCAATCGGACATGCCCGAGCATGTAATCGAACCCAAAGGGGGAATTCAACAGAGACAATGGCTAGCTGAACGGCGATTCATGCCATCGCAAGGGACAATGCGGCCAGTAATGGGGCCATCAACATCTGTCAATGGTGCGCTTAAGAGCAGTTACAGAGACAGTCAGAGACAATCGACTGGTAATGGACCTTTTGTTTCCAACAACAGCTCATGTTGGAGGTGTAGAGGCAAGCACCCAGCCAGAGCTTGCAGGTATCAGCAATATACCTGCAGAAATTACAACGTCAGCGGTCACTTGGCACTTATGTGCAGGAAGCCTGCAGCCAGGTTGATGTACGAGGATGGGCCTGATGTAAGCCCTACGAGGCCAAATAAACACTGGGGGAAATCGCTGGAAGCTGAAGTTCAGCGAGTTCATGTGGAGCACGTATACAGTTCATACACCAGGACACCACCGATAATGATGAAAGTGCTCCTCAATGGCATCCCAGTATCAATGGTGCTAGACACGGGGGCCAGCCAGTCCCTGATGAGTATCAAACAGTTTGACAAGTTGTGGGCGTCCAAGGCCAGGAGGCCAAAATTATTGCCGATTGATGCACAGCTACGGACATATACAAAGGAGATCATTCCGGTGCTAGTCATGACCCACAAAGATTTGGAGAACAGATTGCCACTCTGGATTGTCCCGGGGGATGGTCCTGCACTACTGGGGAGGAGTTGGCTTGCTGTCATGAACTGGAAATGGGGCGATGTCAATGCAATTTCTTCTGTGGAGCGAGTATCATGCTCACAGGTCCTGGACAAATTTGACTCATTATTTCAACCCAGCATTGGCACTTTCATGAGGACCAAGGTAGTGATTCACATAAACCCGGACGCCAGGCCAGTACACCACAAGGCCAGAGCAGTGCCGTACGTGATGCGGGAAAAGATAGAAGGCGAATTGGACTGCCTGCTGAGGGAAGGCATCATCTCACCAGTCGAATTCAGTGACTGGGTGAGCCCAATTGTGCCGGTGCTCAAGGCAGATGGGTCGGTCAGGATATCAAGGCCACCATCAATTGGGTGTTACTCCAAGACCAGTACCCGCTACCGAGAGTGGAGGACCTCTTTGCGACGCTATCAGGTAGCAAACTTTTTTCAAAATTGGACCTGACCTCAGCTTACATGACCCAGGAGCTGGTGATTGAGTCAAAGAAGCTGACCACCATCATGACACACAAGGGATTGTTTGAGTACAACAGATGTCCATTCGGGAATCGCTCAGCCGCCACGATCTTTCAACTAAATATGGAAAGCCTCCTCAAGTCGATTCCAAGGACGGTGGTTTTTCAAGACGACATCCTCATCACGGGTTGTGATACTGAAGAACACCTCCACAACCTGGAGGAGATGCTACGCAGACTGGACCGGGTAGGGCTGTGACTGAAAAAGGCGAAGTGCGTCTTCCTAGCTCCAGAGGTAGAATTCCTGGGGATGAGAGTCGCAGCAGACGGGATCAGACCTACTGCGTCCAAAACGGAAGCGATCAAGAGAGCACCCAGACCCCGCAACACGACAGAGCTGCGTTCGTTCCTGGGGCTCCTGAACTATTTTGGTAACTTTCTTCCTAAATTGAGCACGCGGTTAGAGCCGCTACACGTGCTCCTATGCAAAGGTCGCGAATGGGTCTGGGAGGACAGCCAGGAAAGGGCTTTTGATAGAGCACAAAATTTGTTATGCTCCAACAATCTGTTAACACTATATGACCCATGTAAGAAATTTGTTTTAATGTGCGATGCGTCGTCCTATGGGGTCGGGGTGTGTTGCAGCATGTTATTGCCAAGGGTCAGTTACAGCCGGTAGCTTATGCCTCCAGAAGTCTGTCCCAGGCAGAACGGGGCTACGGGATGGTAGAAAAAGAAGCGCTTGCATGTGTATATGCAGTAGAAAAAATGCACCAGTACCTTTGGCAGGAAATTTGAGCTGGAGACAGATCACAAATTCCTAACGTCCCTTTTGGCCGTCAGCAAGGCCATAAATGCAAATGCATTGGCCTGCATACAGAGATGGGCACTCACGTTAGCCGCCTATGACTATACAATTCGGCACAGACCGGGCACTGAAAACTGTGCCGATGCACTCAGCAGGCTCCCACTAGCCACCACCGAGGGGCAACCAAGCATACTGCTGAGATGGTCATGGCTGTTGAAGCTTTCGAAAGTGAAGGCTCACCCGTGACAGCCCATCAGATCAAAGTCTGGACAAATAGCGACCCAAGAAATGTGTCCTGAATGGGGACTGGGCAGCCACGTATGGGGCATGCCCTGAGGAATTCAAACATTTCACAGTCGCAAGGGTGAACTCTCGATTCAGGCCGATTGCCTACTATGGGGAAACCGAGTAGTCATGCCCCAGATGGGCAGAGAGATGTTCATCAGAGAACTCCACAATGAGCACCCGGGCATTGTCATAATGAAGGCAATTGCCAGGTCACATGTTTGGTGGCCAGGGATAGATACAGATCTGGAACTTTGTGTTCGCAGGTGCAACACGTGTGCCCAGCTGGGCAATACGCCCAGGGAAGCCCCCCTTAGCCCCTGGCTCGCCAAGTCATGGTCACACATCCATGTGGACTACGCAGGTCCTTTCATGGGAAAATTGTTTTTGGTTGTAATAGATGCCTATTCCAAATGGATCGAGTGTGACATTCTCAATTCAAGCACATCCTCTGCCACGGTAGAAAGTCTACGGGCAATGTTCGCCGCCCATGGTCTACCGGACGTCTTGCTCAGCGACAATGGCCCGTGCTTTACAAGCATTGAATTCCAGGACTTCATGGCAGGAAATGGTATCAACCATGTCAGAACGGCACCGTTCAAGCCGGCCTCAAACGGCCAGGCGGAACGAGCAGTGCAGATAATCAAACAGGGGATACTCAGAATCCAAGGGGGTTCCCTACAAAGCCGCTTATCACGCCTCCTATTGGCCAATAGATCCCGACCACACTCGCTCACAGGGATCCCACCCGCAGAGCTGCTAATGAAAAGGACGCTCAAAACCAGGTTATCCCTTATACACCCGACCATGAAAGAAATTGTTGAGAGCAGGCGCCAGTCACAATGTGACTACCATGATGGCGAGGGCGTGATGTATTGATGTCAATGACCCTGCCTTTGTCCTCAACTACGCTGCAGGGCCTAAATGGCTCACAGGCACTGTGATTGCCAAAGAAGGGAATAGGATTCTGGTGGTTAAACTTACCAATGGACAAATTTTCCACAAACATGTGGATCAAACAATAAGGAGGTTCAGCAACCCCATAGAAGTAGCAGAGGAAGAACATGATGTAGAGTTTACTCCACCACAGGTGACCGAACACCGGAACCATGCGGAGGAGAGCCCAGTCACTGTGGGCAGTCCGGACAGGCCTGAGGCACTGCAAACAACAGACACTCAGGCCAGCGTCCAACAACCGGAGCCCCAACTCAGGCACGTAAGGGAGCGTAAACCACCAGAGAGACTCAACCTGTGATCCCAATAAGACTTTGGGGGGGAGGTGATGTCATGTATTCAACTGTAATTGTAACCCCATGTATAAACTGACCTAAGTTGTACACCGTGGGAACATTGACCACAAGGTGGTGAACTTGTGGGAGACACTCCTAACCTGGGCTTTCAGGTATAAAAGGGGAAGCTCCATCCATCTTCGTCACCTGAGTGCTGGCTAATAAAGGTTACTGGTCACAGAATGACCTTCTTTCAAGCATGGGCCTCGTGTGCATTTATACTGTAGTGTAAGGACATATCACTGACAAGATAAGGAAAAAAGAAAAACTACTCACCAATCAACCAGCCAATCACTTACCCTCTTGGCTGTGATGTCACACTTCGTTTTCTTTTCCTCCCAGGTTGCAACTGTAATCCACCAATAACAAATGTACCAAGATGTAAATGTAAAACCCATGTGATCAACTTGAATGCAACTTGCATGTAACGGGCCATTACCATGATCTCTGTGTGTGGTGGGGGAGAATGGAGTAGTCATGGACTCACAACCAGAAACCACTGGGACCTCCACTGCAACAACTCGCACTACCAACCTACTCAAGCTAGAAGCGACCCTCCAATGGTCAACCAGGAAGAGCAAAGCCCAGGTCACCATCAATGTACGAGTCAATTTGCATTAAAGACTTGGGGGAAGTGATGTCATGTATGTGGACCATGTATACTAACTGTATAGTCATATAATGTAAATGTAGTCCTTACTACTAGGGGGATCAAGGGGTATGGCGAGAAAGCAGGAATGGGGTACTGAAGTTGCATGTTCAGCCATGAATGGCGGTGCAGGCTTGAAGGGCCGAATGGCCTACTCCTGCACCTATTTTCTATGTTTCTATAAGGTGTGCCACCAGAGGGCACTGCGGTGGGAGACCTGAGGGTCAGCTGCATAGGTGTGCAGGGCCCTGAATAAAAGGTTGCCCACCATGCTTGTGCCTCACTCTGGAGTTACAATAAATGGGACCAAGGTCACAACCGTTCAAATGCAATACTAGACCTCTTGGAGTCATTCATAAACGCATTAAAGATATAATAACTGGCAACGAGATTACGAACTTTCATGCAAAAATGACGAACGTTGGTGCATTAGAAAAGTTCTCAGAGGGTGAAGATCGGGAAGCCTTTATGGAGCGACTCAACCAATATTTCGTAGCAAATAACCTGGTAGGCGATGATCCGGCCACGCTGGCAGATAAGCGCAGAGCTATCCTGTTGACTAGTTGTGGGCCCGCGGTCTACGGCCTCGTCAGGGACTTGCTTGCACCAGAGAAAACAACGACCAAGTCATACGAGCAGCTGAAAGTGCTAATTCAGGACCAACTCAAACCGAAGGAGAGCATCCTCATGGCCAGGCATCGATTTTATACACACCGCCGCCCCGAGGGCCAGGAAATCGCGAAGTATGCTGCCGACCTCAGGAGGCTGGCAGGACCGTGTGAATTTGGTGCATCCCTCGCCGATGCGTTGCAGGATGTCTTCGTAATTGGCATCGGTCATAAGGCCCTTCTTCACAGGCTACTGTCTGCAGAAACTACCATCACTCTGCAGAAGGCCATCAGCATCAGCCAGGCGTTCATGACCTCAAGCTGCAGCTCCAAGCAGATGATGACTCACTCTCAGGACTCAAACCCAGCAAGTACTGTAAATAGAATAGCGCCTTTCACAGGCAGAACTGTTGAACGTGAATCTGCCCAAGGCAGAGCGTACAGGCCCCCCGAGTCCTTTAACTCAGAATCCGCCAAGGGGTGCAAACGTAACTCGAGTAACACCATGCTGGCGTTGCAGAGGTAATCACAGGGCTCATCAGTGTCGGTTCAGAAACTATGGGCCCAAGTTTTTGGTTCTGGAGAAAACGGCGCACCTCCGAGACTTACGTGATCTGCCTGGGCTCGAAGGTGCACCGGAATTGAGCATGGATTCATGAAGGGGAAATCATGTTTAACTAATTTACTGGAATTCTTTGAGGATATAACGAGCATGGTGGATAGAGGTGTAGCGATGGATGTGGTGTATTTAGATTTCCAAAAAGCATTCGATAAGGTGCCACACAAAGATAGAGGTACGCGGAGTCAGAGGAAATGTATTAGCATGGATAGAGAATTGGCTGGCGAACAGAAAGTAGAGAGTCGGGATAAATGGGTCCTTTTCGGGTTGGAAATCGGTGGTTAGTGGTGTGCCACAGGGATCGGTGCTGGGACCACAACTGTTTACAATATATATAGATGACCTGGAAGAGGGGACAGAGTGTAGTGCAACAAAATTTGCAGATGACATAAAGATTAGTGGGAAAGCGGGTTGTGTAGCGGACACAGAGAGGCTGCAAAGAGATTTGGATAGGTTAAGCGAATGGGCTAAGGTTTGGCAGATGGAATACAATGTCGGAAAGTGTGAGGTCATCCACCTTGGGAAAAAAAACAGTAAAAGGGAATATTATTTGAATGGGGAGAAATTACAACATGCTGCGGTGCAGAGGGACCTGGGGGTCCTTGTGCATGAAACTCTTTTGAGTTTACCTGCGAAAATATAAATCCTTGTGCATGAATCCCAAAAAGTTAGTTTGCAGGTGCAGCAGGTAATCAGGAAGGCGAATGGAATGTTGGCCTTCATTGCGAGAGGGATGGAGTACAAAAGCAGGGAGGTCCTGCTGCAACTGTATAAGGTATTGGTAAGGCCGCACCTGGAGTACTGCGTGCAGTTTTGGTCACCTTACTTAAGGAAGGATATACTGGCTTTGGAGGGGGTACAGAGACGATTCACTAGGCTGATTCCGGAGATGAGGGGGTTACCTTATGATGATAGATTGAGTAGACTGGGTCTTTACTCGTTGAAGTTCAGAAGGATGAGGGGTGATCATATAGAAACATTTAAAATAATGAAAGGGATAGACAAGATAGAGACAGAGAGGTTGTTTCCACTGGTAGGGGAGACTAGAACTAGGGGAAACAGCCTCAAAATACGGGGGAGCCAATTTAAAACCGAGTTGAGAAGGAATTTCTTCTCCCAGAGGGTTGTGAATCTGTGGAATTCTCTGCCCAGGGAAGCAGTTGAGGCTAGCTCATTGAATGTATTCAAATCACAGATAGATAGATTTTTAAGCAATAAGGGAATTAAGGGTTACGGGGAGCGGGCGGGTAAGTGGAGCTGAGTCCACGGCCAGATCAGCCATGATCTTGTTGAATGGCGGAGCAGGCTCGAGGGGCTAGATAGCCTACTCCTGTTCCTAATTCTTATGTTCTTATGGAATCTTCTTCAGCAATTCTCTGGTCCTCCTGGAGTGTGGCGTGGCGCAGTGTAGTCTCCCTGGGGCGGAGCAAGCCGATCGCAGCCTGCAGGGGGGCGGGGCTAGGGATCATGCTTTCTTGTCAGTGCCGGCAGCATTGCGCAGGCGCGTTGGAGCATGTGCGCCTGAGCAATGGCTCGCGGGAGCGTGGGTACCGGGGTGGGGGGGGAGCGTGGGTACCGGGGAGGGGAGGAGCGTGGCTACCGGGGGCAGGGGAGCGTGGCTACCGGGGACGGGAGCAAAGTGGGGAGGGGGGGGTGAGCGTGGCAACAGGGATGGAGAGGGAGCGTGGCGACCGGGGTGGGGAGTGGGGGTAAGCGTGGCTACCGGGGTGGGG
Source organism: Pristiophorus japonicus (assembly GCF_044704955.1). Lineage (NCBI taxonomy): Eukaryota > Metazoa > Chordata > Chondrichthyes > Pristiophoridae > Pristiophorus > Pristiophorus japonicus. Next base: position 213,228,768 of record NC_091979.1, on the reverse strand, counting down.
AGGGGGGGTGAGCGTGGCTACTGGGGTGGGGAGGGGGGGTGAGCGTGGCTACTGGGGTGGAGGGGGAGCATGGCTACCGGGGTGGGGAGGGGGGGTGAGCGTGGCTACTGGGGTGGGGAGGGGGGGTGAGCGTGGCTACTGGGGTGGGGAGGGGGGGTGAGCGTGGCTACTGGGGTGGAGGGGGAGCATGGCTACCGGGGTGGGGAGTGGGGGTGAGCGTGGCAACAGGGATGGAGAGGGAGCGTGGGTACCGCGGTGGGGAGGGGGTGTGAGCGTGGCAATATGGATAGAGAGGGAGCGTGGCTACCGGGGTGGGGAGGGGGGGTGGGTACCGCAGTGGGGAGGGGGGGAGTGTGGCAACAGGGATGGAGGGGGAGCATGGCAACAGGGATGGAGGGGAGTGCGTGGCAAGGGATGGAGGAGCGTGGGTTGGGGAGCACTCGAAATGATCGAAGGGCTGGAGGAGAGAGCAGGGGTGTCTCCTTCCAACCTCCCTCCCCCCCCCACTCACACACCCCCTCCCGCACACACCCTCTCCCACACCCCCACACACACACACCCTCCCACATCCCCTCTCACACCCCCACACACACACACCCTCCCACATCCCCTCTCACACCCCCACACACACACAGCCCCCCCACACACACACATACACACAAACACACACACACTCACCCCACCTCACTGTCAGATACAGAGAGAGAGAGACACTACAGAGAGAGACACTGACAGAGACACCTTCCCTTCACATAAAGGTAGGACTTCTATTTTTTATTGATTGATTACTTATTACTTTGGTCTTGGTGCTTTAGGTGCAGGGTTCCTTCTATTTTTTTAATTAATTAATTGCTTATTACTTTTTGTGCTTTGTTTTGTGCTTAGAGCTTTAAATGTACTTTGCTTCTTTAATGTTGTTGTGAAATCCTTTAACTTCCCTTCCCCCCCCCCCCCCCCCCCCCGCCCTGTTGTGATGTTGAATGGTCCTTTGTGTTTAATGCTTCCCACTCCGTCTCTGGCTGTGGCTGCACTAAACTTAACTCCAGGTAAGGTTTTTCAGAACTTACAAAAGTGGACACTTACTCCATTCTAAGTTAGTTTGTAGTAAGTTTTCACTGCTGAAACTTGCAAAACAGGCCTGAGTGGCTGGACATACCCCTTTTTGAAAAAAAAAATACCTGACCTAAAGCCAACCTCAACTAACTCACTAGAACTGGAGCAAACTAATATCCGAGAATTGCAATTTCTAACATACTCCAAACGAAACTAGTTGCTCCAAAAAACTCGGTGCAACTCCACCCGAAACTTGGGCCCAATGTGTGCAAAGGCTGCAACACAAAGGGCCACCTCCAGTGAATGTGCAAAAGAATAATGACTCACCATGTGGAAGAGGAGTCAGCAGATGGCTGTGAATCCAGCGCAGATTGCGAGGAGATGGCAAGAGAGGCAGCTCAATTCCAGGATGAAGTGTATGGAGTATATACCTGCACCACAGATTGTCCTCCAGTGATAATGGAAGTCGAAATAAATGGCGTTCCAGTGTTCATGGAAGTGGACACGAGGGTGAGTCAGTCAGTAATGAGCCAGGAAGCCTTTGAGAGGCTATGGAACGATCAAGCTAAACGACCCAAGCTGGTCCCGGTTCAGGCAAAGCTGCGCCCCACACCAAGGAACTGATATCAGTTGTTGGTAGTTGATACGTCCTTACTACACAGTATAAATGCACACGAGGCCCATGCTTGAGAGGTCAGTCTGTGACCTGTCCTTTATTCCTTAGCACTCAAGTGATGAAGGTGGGTGGAGCTTCCCCTTTTATACCTGAAGGTCTAGGTTAGGAGTATCTCCCACCTAGTGGTTAGTGTTCTCACGGTGTACAACTTAGGTCAGTTTATACATGGGTTACAATGCTGGTTGAATAAATGACATCACCTCCCCCCCCAAAGTCTTATTGGGATCACAGGTTGAGTCTCTCTGGTGGTTTACGCTCCCTTGTAGAGCGCCTGAGTTGGGGCTCCGGTTGTTGGGCGCTGGCCTGAGTGTCTGCTGTTTGCAGTGCCTCAGGCCTGTCCGGACTGCCCACAGTGACTGGGCTCTCCTCCCTTTGGTTCCAGTGTTTGGTCACCTGTGGTGGAGTGAACTCTATATCGTGTTCTTCCTCTGCTTCTTCTATGGGGTTGCTGAACCTCCTTTTTGTTTGATCCACATGTTTGCGGCAGATTTGTCCATTGGTAAGTTTAACTACCAGAATCCTATTTCCTTCTTTGGCTACCACAGTGCCTGCAAGCCATTTGGGCCCTGCAGCGTAGTTGAGGACAAAAACAGGATCATTTACATCAATACATCGCGCCCTCGCATTCCTGTCATGGTAGTGATATTGTGCCTGGCGCCTGCTCTCGACAATTTCTTTCATGGTGGGGTGTATAAGGGATAATCGGGTTTTGAGCGTCCTTTTCATTAGTAGCTCTGCGGGTGGAACCCCTGTGAGCAAGTGTGGTCGGGATCTATAGGCCAACAGGAGGCGTGATAAGCGGGTTTGTAGGGAACCCCCTTGGAATCTGAGCATCCCCTGTTTGATTATCTGCACTGATCGTTCTGCCTGGCCGTTTGAGGCCGGCTTGAACGGTGCCGTTCTAACATGGTTAATTCCATTGCCTGCCATGAAGTCCTGGAATTCAGTGCTTGTGAAGCACGGGCCATTGTCGCTGACCAAGATGTCCGGTAGACCGTGGGCGGCGAACATTGCCCGTAGACTTTCTACCGTGGCAGAGGATGTGCTTGAATTTAAAATGTCACACTCGATCCATTTGGAGTAGGCGTCTACTACAACCAAAAACATTTTCCCCATGAAAGGACCTGCGTAGTCCACATGGATGCGTGACCAAGGCTTGGCGGGCCATGGCCAGGGGCTAAGGGGGGCTTCCCTGGGCGCATGGCCCAGCTGGGCACACGTGTTGCACCTGCGAACACAAAGTTCCAGATCTGCGCCTATCCCTGGCCACCAAACGTGTGACCTGGCAATTGCCTTCATCGTGACAATGCCCGGGTGCCCATTGTGGAGTTCTCTGACGAACACCTCTCTGCCCATCTGGGGCATGACTACGCGGTTTCCCCACAGTAGGCAATCGGCCTGAATCGAGAGTTCGTCCTTGCGCCTGTAAAATGGTTTAAATTTCTCAGGGCATGCCCTGTACGTGGCTGCCCAGTCCCCATTCAGGACACATTTCTTGACTAGAGACAATAGCGGGTCTCTATTTGTCCAGACTTTAATCTGACGGGCTGTCATGGGTGAGCCTTCGCTTCCGAAAGCTTCAACAGCCATGACCATCTCAGCACCATGCTCGGTAGCCCCCTCAGTGGTGGCTAGTGGGAGCCTGCTGAGTGCAGTTTTCGGTGCCCGGTCTGTGCCGAATTGTATAGTCATAGACAGCTAACGTGAGTGCCCACCTCTGTATGCGAGCCGATGCATTTGCATTTATGGCCTTGTTGTCGGCCAAAAGGGACTTTAGAGGTTTGTGATCTGTCTCCAGCTCAAATTTCCTGCCAAACAGGTACTGGTGCATTTTCTTTACCGCATATAAACATGCGAGCGCCTCCTTTTCTACCATCCCGTAGCCCCTTTCTGCCTGGGACAGACTTCTGGAGGCATAAGCTACCGGCTGTAACTGACCCTTGGCATTGACATGCTGCAACACACACCCGACACCATAGGACGACGCATCGCACGTTAACACAAGTTTCTTACATGGGTCATATAGCGTTATCAGATTGTTGGAACATAACAAATTGCGTGCACTTTCCTGGCTGTCCCCCCAGACTCATTCGCGATCTTTGTGTAGCAGCACGTGTAGCGGCTCTAGCAGCGTGCTCAATTTGGGAAGGAAGTTACCAAAATAGTTCAGGAGCCCCAAGAACGAACGCAGCTCCGGCGTGTTACGGAGTCTGGGTGCTCTCTGGATTGCTTCCATCTTGGATGCAGTAGGGCTGATCCCGTCTGCTGCTACCCTCATCCCCAGGAATTCTACCTCTGGAGCTAGGAAGACGCACTTTGCCTTTTTCAGTCGCAGACCTACCCGGTCCAGTCTGCATAGCACCTCCTCCAGGTTGTAGAGGTGTTCTTCAGTATCGTAACCCGTAATGAGGATGTCGTCCTGAAAAACCACCGTCCCTGGAATCGACTTGAGGATGCTTTCCATATTTCGTTGGAAGATCGCGGCGGCCGAGCGAATCCCGAACGGACATCTGTTGTACTCAAACAACCCCTTGTGTGTCGTGATGGTGGTCAGCTTCTTCGACTCACTCACCAGCTCCTGGGTCATGTAAGCTGAGGTCAGGTCCAATTTTGAAAAAAGTTTGCCACAGGTTAGCGTCGCAAAGAGGTCCTCCGCTCTCAGTAGCGGGTACGGTCTTGGAGCGACACCCGATTGATGGTGGCCTTGTAATCGCCACATATCCTGACCGACCCATCCGCCTTGAGCACCGGCACAATCGGGCTCGCCCAGTCACTGAATTCGACTGGCGAGATGATGCCTTTCCTCAACAGGCGGTCCAATTCGCCTTCTATCTTTTCCCGCATCACGTACGGCACCGCTCTGGCCTTGTGGTGTACTGGTCTGGCTTACGGGTTTATGTAAATCACTACCTTGGCCCCCATGAAAGTGCCAATGCTGGGTTGAAATAATGAGTCAAATTTGTCCAGGACCTGTGAGCATGAAATTGCATTGACATCGCCCCATTTCCAGTTCATGACAGCAAGCCAACTCCTCCCCAGTAGTGCGGGACCGTCCCCTGGGACAATCCAGAGTGGCAACCTGTTCTCCGAATCTTTGTGGGTCACGACTACCGTGGCGCTGCCTAGCACCGGAATGATCTGCTTTGTGTAAGTCCGTAGCTGTGCGTCTATCGGCGATAAATTTGGTCTCCTGGCCTTGGATGCCCACAACTTTTCGAACTGTTTGATACCCATCAGGGACTGGCTGGCCCCCGTGTCTAACTCCATTGATACTGGGATGCCATTGAGGAGCACTTTCATCATTATCGGTGGCATCCTGGTGTATGAAATGTATACGTGCTCCACATGAACTCGCTGAACTTCAGCTTCCAGCGATTTCCCCCAGTGTCCATTTCTGCAATTTCTGCAGGTATTTTGCTCATCTCTGCAAACTCCAGCTGAATGTATGCCTCCACGCTTCCAGCATGAGTTGCGGTTTGAAACAAAAGGTCCCTTGCCAGTCGATCGTCCCTGACTGCCCCTGTTATTGTCCTTGAGTGCACCATTAACAGGTGTTGATGGCCCCATTACTGGCCGCATTGTCCCTTGCAATGGCGTGAATCGCTGTTCAGCTTGCCATTGTCTCTGTCGAACTCCCCCTCTGGGTTCGACTACATGTTGGGGCATGCCTGACTGCCCTTGTCTGCCTGGAGAACTGTGTGCTGCTTTAACAATGTTGAATCTCTGTCCCAACCATTCCTGTTCTGCTAGTGGCCATGCTCGCGTGGTTTAAATCCCAGTTTCTTGTCGCCATTGATACGTCCTTACTACACAGTATAAATGCACATGAGGCCCATGCTTGAGAGAAGGTCAGTCTGTGACCTGTCCTTTATTCCTTAGCACTCAAGTGATGAAGGCGGGTGGAGCTTCCCCTTTTATACCTGAAGGTCTAGGTTAGGAGTGTCTCCCACCTAGTGGTCAGTGTTCTCACAGTGTACAACTTAGGTCAGTTGACACATGGGTTACAATGCTGGTTGAATAGAAACATAGAAACATAGAAAATAGGTGCAGGAGCAGGCCATTCAGCCCTTCTAGCCTGCACCGCCATTCAACGAGTTCATGGCTGAACATGAAACTTCAGTACCCACTTCCTGCTTTCACGCCATACCCCTTGATCCCCCGAGTACTAAGGACTTCATCTAACTCCCTTTTGAATATATTTAGTGAATTGGCCTCAACTACTTCCTGTGGTAGAGAATTCCACAGGTTCACCACTCTCTGGGTGAAGAAGTTTCTCCTTATCTCGGTCCTAAATGGCTTACCCCTTATCCTTAGACTGTGACCCCTGGTTCTGGACTTCCCCAACATTGGGAACATTCTTCCTGCATCCAACCTGTCCAAACCCGTCAGAATTTTAAACGTTTCTATGAGGTCCCCTCTCACTCTTCTGAACTCCAGTGAATACAAGCCCAGTTGATTCAGTCTTTCTTGATAGGTCAGTCCCACCATCCCGGGAATCAGTCTGGTGAATCTTCGCTGCACTCCCTCAACAGCAAGTATGTCCTTCCTCAAGTTAGGAGACCAAAACTGTACACAATACTCCAGGTGTGGCCTCACCAAGGCCCTGTACAACTGTAGCAACACCTCCCTGCCCCTGTACTCAAATCCCCTCGCTATGAAGGCCAACATGCCATTTGCTTTCTTAACCGCCTGCTGTACCTGCATGCCAACCTTCAATGACTGATGTACCATGACACCCAGGTCTCGTTGCACCTTCCCTTTTCCTAATCTGTCACCATTCAGATAATAGTCTGTCTCTCTGTTTTTACCACCAAAGTGGATAACCTCACATTTATCCACATTATACTTCATCTGCCACGCATTTGCCCACTCACCTAACCTATCCAAGTCACTCTGTAGCCTCATAGCATCCTCCTCGCAGCTCACACTGCCACCCAACTTAGTGTCATCCGCAAATTTGGAGATACTACATTTAATCCCTTCGTCTAAATCATTAATGTATAATGTAAACAGCTGGGGCCCCAGCACAGAACCCTGCGGTACCCCACTAGTCACTGCCTGCCATTCCGAAAAGTACCCATTTACTCCTACTCTTTGCTTCCTGTCTGACAACCAGTTCTCAATCCACGTCAGCACACTACCCCCAATCCCATGTGCTTCAACTTTGCACATTAATCTCCTGTGTGGGACCTTGTCGAAAGCCTTCTGAAAGTCCAAATATACCACATCAACTGGTACTCCTTTGTCCACTTTATTGGAAACATCCTCAAAAAATTCCAGAAGATTTGTCAAGCATGATCTCCCTTTTACAAATCCATGCTGACTTGGACCTATCATGTCACCATTTTCCAAATGCGCTGCTATGACATCCTTAATAATTGATTCCATCATTTTACCCACTACTGAGGTCAGGCTGACCGGTCTATAATTCCCTGCTTTCTCTCTGCCTCCTTTTTTAAAAAGTGGGGTTACATTGGCTACCCTCCACTCGATAGGAACTGATCCAGAGTCAATGGAATGTTGGAAAATGACTGTCAATGCATCCGCTATTTCCAAGGCCACCTCCTTAAGTACTCTGGGATGCAGTCCATCAGGCCCTGGGGATTTATCGGCCTTCAATCCCATCAATTTCCCCAACACAATTTCCCGACTAATAAAGATTTCCCTCAGTTCCTCCTCTTTAATAGACCCTCTGACCACTTTTATATCCGGAAGGTTGTTTGTGTCCTCCTTAGTGAATACTGAACCAAAGTACTTGTTCAATTGGTCTGCCATTTCTTTGTTCCCCGTTATGACTTCCCCTGATTCTGACTGCAGGGGACCTACGTTTGTTTTTACTAACCTCTTTCTCTTTACATACCTATAGAAACTTTTGCAATCCGCCTTAATGTTCCCTGCAAGCTTCTTCTCGTACTCCATTTTCCCTGCCCTAATCAAACCCTTTGTCCTCCTCTGCTGAGTTCTAAATTTCTCCCAGTCCTCAGGTTCGCTGCTATTTCTGGCCAATTTGTATGCCACTTCCTTGGCTTTAATACTATCCCTGATTTCCCTAGATAGCCACGGTTGAGCCACCTTCCCTTTTTTATTTTTACGCCAGACAGGAATGTACAATTGTTGTAATTCATCCATGCGTTCTCTAAATGTCTGCCATTGCCCATCCACAGTCAACCCCTTAAGTATCATTAGCCAATCTATCTTAGCCAATTCATGCCTCATACCTTCAAAGTTACCCTTCTTTAAGTTCTGGACCATGGTCTCTGAATTAACTGTTTCATTCTCCATCCTAATGCAGAATTCCACCATATTATGGTCACTCTTCCCCAAGGGGCCTCGCACAATGAGATTGCTAATTAATCCTCTCTCATTACACAACACCCAGTCTAAGATGGCCTCCCCCCTAGTTGGTTCCTCGACATATTGGTCTAGAAAACCATCCCTTATGCATTCCAGGAAATCCTCCTCCACCGTATTGCTTCCAGTTTGGCTAGCCCAATCTATGTGCATATTAAAGTCACCCATTATAACTGCTGCACCTTTATTGCATGCACTCCTAATTTCCTGTTTGATGCCCTCCCCAACATCACTACTACTGTTTGGAGGTCTGTACACAACTCCCACTAACGATTTTTGCCCTTTAGTGTTCTGCAGCTCCACCCATATAGATTCCACATCATCCAAGCTAATGTCTTTCCTAACTATTGCATTAATCTCCTCTTTAACCAGTAATGCTACCCCACCTCCTTTTCCTTTTATTCTATCCTTCCTGAATGTTGAATACCCCTGGATGTTGAGTTCCCAGCCCTGATCATCCTGGAGCCACGTCTCCGTAATCCCAATCACATCATATTTGTTAACATCTATTTGCACAATTAATTCATCCACCTTATTGCGGATACTCCTTGCATTAAGACACAAAGCCTTCAGGCTTGTTTTTTTAACACCCTTTGTCCTTTTAGAATTTTGCTGTACAGTGGCCCTTTTTGTTCTTTGCCTTGGGTTTCTCTGCCCTCCACTTTTCCTCATCTCCTTTCTGTCTTTTGCTTTTGCTTCCTTTTTGTCTCCCTCTGTCTCCCTGTATAGGTTCCCATCCCCCTGCAATATTAGTTTAACTCCTCCCCAACAGCACTAGCAAACACTCCCCCTAGGACATTGGTTCCGGACCTGCCCAGGTGCAGACCGTCCGGTTTGTACTGGTCCCACCTCCCCCAGAACCGGTTCCAATGCCCCAAGAATTTGAATCCCTCCCTGCTGCACCACTGCTCAAGCCATGTATTCATCTGCGCTATCCTGCGATTCCTACTCTGACTAGCACGTGGCACTGGTAGCAATCCCGAGATTACTACTTTTGAGGTCCTACTTTTTAATTTAGCTCCTAGCTCCTTAAATTCTTTTCGTAGGACCTCATCCCTTTTTTTACCTATGTCGTTGGTACCAATGTGCACCACGACAACTGGCTGTTCTCCCTCCCATTTCAGAATGTCCTGCACCCGCTCCGAGACATCCTTGACCCTTGCACCAGGGAGGCAACATACCATCCTGGAGTCTCGGTTGCGTCCGCAGAAACGCCTATCTATTCCCCTCACCATCGAATCCCCTATCACTATCGCGCTCCCACTCTTTTTCCTGCCCTCCTTTGCAGCAGAGCCACCTACGGTGCCATGAACTTGGCTGCTGCTGCCCTCCCCTGATGAGTCATCCTCCCCAACAGTACTCAAAGCAGTGTATCTGTTTTGCAGGGGGATGACCACAGGGGACTCCTGCACTATCTTTCTTGCACTGCTCTTCCTGTTGGTCTTCCATTCCATATCTGGCTGTGGACCCTTCTCCTGCGGTAAGACCAACTCACTACACGTGATACTCACGTCATTCTCAGCATCGTGGATGCTCCAGAGTGAATCCACCTTCAGCTCCAATTCTGCAACGCGGACCGTCAAGAGCTCGAGGCGGATACACTTCCCACACACGTAGTCGTCAGGGACACCGGAAGTGTCCCCGAGTTCCCACATGGTACAGGAGGAGCATATCACATGACTGAGCTCTCCTGCCATGTCTTAACCTTAGATACCCTTAAATTGGTAATAACAATGTTATAGTTCACTTACTGATATAAAAAATAAAAGAAAAGCTACTCACCCAACACCAGCCAATCACTTACCCCATTGGCTGTGACGTCACTTTTTGATTACTTTCTACTTCTATTTTGCTTTCTCTCCCGCTGTAGCTGCACCGGTATGCTTTTGACAGGTCGCTCCCCTCTCACCAACTGCCGCTGGCTCGATCTCCCGCTGGGCTTTTGACAGGTCGCTCCCCTCTCACCAACTGCCGCTGGCTCGATCTCCCGCTGGGCTTTTGACAGGTCGCTCCCCTCTCACCAACTGCCGCTGGCTCGATCTCCCGCTGGGCTTTTGACAGGTCGCTCCCCTCTCACCAACTGCCGCTGGCTCGATCTCCCGCTGGGCTTTTGACAGGTCGCTCCCCTCTCACCAACTGCCGCTGGCTCGATCTCCCGCTGGGCTTTTGACAGGTCGCTCCCCTCTCACCAACTGCCGCTGGCTCGATCTCCCGCTGGGCTTTTGACAGGTCGCTCCCCTCTCACCAACTGCCGCTGGCTCGATCTCCCGCTGGGCTTTTGACAGGTCGCTCCCCTCTCACCAACTGCCGCTGGCTCGATCTCCCGCTGGGCTTTTGACAGGTCGCTCCCCTCTCACCAACTGCCGCTGGCTCGATCTCCCGCTGGGCTTTTGACAGGTCGCTCCCCTCTCACCAACTGCCGCTGGCTCGATCTCCCGCTGGGCTTTTGACAGGTCGCTCCCCTCTCACCAACTGCCGCTGGCTCGATCTCCCGCTGGGCTTTTGACAGGTCGCTTCCCTCTCACCAACTGCCGCTGGCTCGATCTCCCGCTGGGCTTTTGACAGGTCGCTCCCCTCTCACCAACTGCCGCTGGCTCGATCACAGTAGTGCAGATGTAAATGTATCCCATGATGACGCAGTGCACAATTTACCATTGTGGATTGTTTCAAGTGATGGATTAACGCTACTTGGAAGAAGATGGATGGGGAAGATTCATTGGAACTGGGAAGACTTCAGCCCTCCAGCAATCGACATCCCCCATGCTCAGAGGCAGAGCAAGCCCTCACCTTCGGTTGGACCAGACACCGGAGAGCAGATCCGCGCAGCCCCTGAGGCGATGATCCGGCCGAGACGACCCGAACGCACATTCCCAACTTCAGTGGCAGAATCTCTGGGAAAGAAACATAGAAAACAGGTGCAGGAGTAAGCCATTTTGCCCTTCGAGCCTGCACCACCATTCAATAAGATCATGGCTGATCATTCACCTCAGTACCCCTTTCCTGCTTTCTTTCCATACCCCTTGATCCCTTTAGCAGTCAGGGCCATATCTAACTCCGTCTTGAATATATCTAACAAACTGGCATCAACTACTCTCTGCGGTAGAGAATTCCACAGGTTAACAACTCTCTGAGTGAAGAAGTTTCTCCTCATCTCAGTCCTAAATGGCTTACCCCTTATTCTTAGTTTGTGACCCCTGGTTCTGGACTTCCTCAACATTGGGAACACTCTTCCTGCATCTAACCCGTCAGAATTTTATATGTCTCGATGAGATCCCCTCTCATTCTTCTAAACTCCAGTGAACACAGACCCAGTCAACCCAATCTCTCCTCATATGTCAGTCCTGCCATCCAGGGAATCAATCTGGTGAACCTTCGCTGCACTCCCTCAATAGCAAGAATGTCCTTTCTCAGATTAGGAGACCAAAACTGAACACAACATTCCAGGTGAGGCCTCATCAAGGCTCTGTACAACTGCATTAAGACCTCCCTGCCCCTATACTCAAATCTCCTAGCTATGAAGGCCAACATGCCATTTGCCTTCTTCACCGCCTGCTGTACCTGCATGCCAACTTTCAATGACTGATGTACCATGACACCTAGGTCTCGTTGCACCTCCCCTTTTACTAATCTGTCACCATTCAGATAATAATCTGCCTTCCTGTTTTTGCCATAGTGCATAACCTCACATTTATCCACATTATACTGCATCTGCCATGCATTTGCCCATTCACCTAACCTGTCCAAGTCACCCTGCAGCTTCTTAGCATCCTCCTCACTGCTCACACCGCCACCCAGCTTAGTGTCATAGAAACATAGAAAATAGGTGCAGGAGTAGGCCATTCGGCCCTTCTAGCCTGCACCGCCATTCAATGAGTTCATGGCTGAACATGCAACTTCAGTACCCCATTCCTGCTTTCTCACCATACCCCTTGATCCCCCGAATAGTAAGGACTTCATCTAACTCTTTTTTTAATATATTTAGTGAATTGGCCTCAACAACTTTCTGTGGTAGAGAATTCCACAGGTTCACCACTCTCTGGGTGAAGAAATTCTTCCTCATCTCGGTCCTAAATGTCTTACCCCTTAGACTGTGTCCCCTGGTTCTGGACTTCCCCAACATTGGGAACATTCTTCCTACATCTAACCTGTCCAACCCCGTCAGAATTTTAAACGTTTCTATGAGGTCCCCTCTCATTCTTCTGAACTCCAGTGAATACAAGCCCAGTTGATCCAGTCTTTCTTGATAGGTCAGTCCCGCCATCCCGGGAATCAGTCTGGTGAACCTTCGCTGCACTCCCTCAATAGCAAGAATGTCCTTCCTCAGGTTAGGCGACCAAAACTGTACACAATACTCCAGGTGTGGCCTCACCAAGGCCCTGTACAACTGTAGCAACACCTCCCTGCCCCTGTACTCAAATCCCCTCGCTATGAAGGCCAACATGCCATTTGCTTTCTTAACCGCCTGCTGTACCTGCATGCCAACCTTCAATGACTGATGTACCATGACACCCAGGTCTCGTTGCACCTCCCCTTTTTCTAATCTGTCACCATTCAGATAATAGTCTGTCTCTCTGTTTTTGCCACCAAAGTGGATAACCTCACATTTATCCACATTATACTTCATCTGCCATGCATTTGCCCACTCACCTAACCTATCCAAGTCACTCTGCAGCCTCATAGCATCCTCCTTGCAGCTCACACTGCCACCCAACTTAGTGTCTTCCGCAAATTTGGAGATACCTACATTTAATCCCCTCGTCTAAATCATTAATGTACAGTGTAAACAGCTGGGGCCCCAGCACACAACCTTACGGTACCCCACTAGTCACTGCCTGCCATTCTGAAAAGTCCCCATTTACTCCTACTCTTTGCTTCCTGTCTGACAACCAGTTCTCAATCCATGTCAGCACACTACCCCCAATCTCATGTGCTTTAACTTTGCACATTAATCTCTTGTGTGGGACCTTGTCGAAAGCCTTCTGAAAGTCCAAATATACCACATCAACTGGTTCTCCCTTGTCCACTCTACTGGAAACATCCTCAAAAAATTCCAGAAGATTTGTCAAGCATGATTTCCCTTTCACAAATCCATGCTGACTTGGACCTATCATGTCACCTATTTCCAAATGCACTGCTATGACATCCTTAATAATTGATTCCATCATTTTACCCACTACCGATGTCAGGCTGACCGGTCTATAATTCCGTTATCTTTCTCCCTCCTTTTTTAAAAAGTGGGGTTACATTGGCTACCCTCCACTCCATAGGAACTGATCCAGAACCAATGGAATGTTGGAAAATGACTGTCAATGCATCCGCTATTTCCAAGGCCACCTCCTTAAGTACTCTGGGATGCAGTCCATCAGGCCCTGGGGATTTATCGGCCTTCAATCCCATCAATTTCCCCAATACAATTTCCCGACTAATAAGGATTTCCCTCAGTTCCTCCTCCTTACTAGACCCTCCGACCCCTTTTATATCCGGAAGGTTGTTTGTGTCCTCCTTAGTGAATACCGAACCAAAGTACTTGTTCAATTGGTCCGCCATTTCTTTGTTCCCCGTTATGACTTCCCCTGATTCTGACTGCAGGGGACCTACTTTTGTCTTTACTAACTTTTTTCTCTTTACATATCTATAGAAACTTTTGCAATCCGTCTTAATGTTCCCTGCAAGCTTCTTCTCGTACTCCATTTTCCCTGTCCTAATCAAACCCTTTGTCCTCCTCTGCTGAGTTCTAAATCTCTCCCAGTCCCTGGGTTCGCTGCTATTTCTGGCCAATTTGTATGCCACTTCCTTGGCTTTAATACTGTCCCTGATTCACCTTGATAGCCACGGTTGAGCCACCTTCCCTTTTTTATTTTTACGCCAGACAGGAATGTACAATTGTTGTAGTTCATCCATGCGGTCTCTAAATGTCTGCCATTGCCCATCCACAGTCAACCCCTTAAGTATCATTCGCCAATCTATCCTAGCCAATTCACGCCTCATACCTTCAAAGTTACCCTTCTTTAAGTTCTGGACCATGGTCTCTGAATTAACTGTTTCATTCTCCATCCTAATACAGAATTCCACCATATTATGGTCACTCTTCCCCAAGGGGCCTCGCACAACGAGATTGCTAATTAATCCTCTCTCATTACACAACACCCAGTCGAAGATGGCCTCCCCCCTAGTTGGTTCCTCGACATATTGGTCTAGAAAACCATCCCTTATGCACTCCAGGAAATCCTCCTCTACCGTATTGCTTCCAGTTTGGTAGACCCAACCTATGTACATATTAAAGTCACCCATTATAACTGCTGCACCTTTATTGCACGCACCCCTAATTTCATGTTTGATGCCCTCCCCAACATCACTGCTACTGTTTGGAGGGCTGTACACAACTCCCACTAACGTTTTTTGCACTTTGGTGTTCTGCAGCTTTACTCATATAGATTCCACATCATCCAAGCTAATGTCCTTCCGAACTATTGCCTTAATTTCCTCCTTAACCAGCAATGCTACCCCACCTCCTTTTCGTTTTATTCTATCTTTCCTGAATGTTGAATACCCCTGGATGTTGAGTTCCCAACCCTGATCAATCTGGAGCCACGTCTCCGTAATCCCAATCACATCATATTTGTTAACAACTATTTGCACAGTTAATTCATCCAGCTTATTGCGGATACTCCTTGCATTAAGACACAAAGCCTTCAGGCTTGTTTTTTTAACACCCTTTGTCCTTTTAGAATTTTGCTGTACAATGGCCCTTTTTGTTCTTTGCCTTGGGTTTCTCTGCCCTCCACTTTTCATCATCTCCTTTCTGTCTTTTGCTTTTGCCTCCTTTTTGTTTCCCTCTGTCTCCCTGCATTGGTTCCCATCCCCCTGCCATATTAGTTTAACTCCTCCCCAATAGCACTAGCAAACACTCCCGCTAGGACATTGGTTCCGGTCCTGCCCAGGTGCAGACCGTCCGGTTTGTACTGGTCCCACCTCCCCCAGAACCAGTTCCAATGCCTCAGGAATTTGAATCCCTCCCTGCAGCACCACTGCTCAAGCCACGTATTCATCTGTGCTATCCTGCAATTCCTACTCTGACTAGCATGTGGCACTGGTAGCAATCCCGAGATTACTACTTTTGAGGTCCTAGTTCCTTAAATTCGTTTCGTAGGACCTCATCCCTTTTTGTTTACCTATGTCGTTGGTACCAATGTGCACCACGACAACTGGCTGATCTCCCTCCCTTTTTAGAATGTCCTGCACCCGCTCCGAGACATCCTTGACCCTTGCATCAGGGAGGCAACATACCATCCTGGAGTCTCGGTTGCGGCCGCAGAAACACCTATCTATTCCCCTTACAATTGAATCCCCTATCACTATCGCTCTCCCACTCTTTTTCCTGCCCTCCTGTGCGACAGAGCCAGCCACGGTGCCATGAATTGGCTGCTGCTGCCCTCCCCTGATGAGTCATCCCCCTCAACAGTACCCAAAGCAGTGTATCTGTTTTGCAGGGGGATGACCATAGGGGACTCCTGCACTACCTTCCTTGCACTGCTCTTCCTGTTGGTCTTCCATTCCCTATCTGGCTGTGGACCCTTTCCCTGCGGTACGACCAACTTGCTACACGTGATACTCACGTCATTCTCAGCATCGTGGATGCTCCAGAGTGAATCCACCCTCATCTGCAAACGTGGAGGTATTACATTCAATTCCTTCATCTAAATCATTCATGTATATTGTAAATAGCTGGGATCCCAGCACTGAACCCTGCGGCACCCCACTAGTCACTGCCTGCCATTTTGAAAAGGATACGTTTATTTCCACTCATTGCTTGCTGTCTGCCAACCAGTTCTCTATCCACGTCAATACGTTACCCCCAATACCATGTACCTTAATTTTGCACACCAATCTCTTGTGTGGGACCTTGTCAAAAGCCTTTTGAAAGTCCAAATACACCACATCCACTGGTTCTCCCTTGTCCCCTCTACTTGTTACATCCTCAAAAAATTCTAGGTTTGTCAAGCATAATTTCCCTTTCATAAATCCATGTTGACTGTCACTGCTTTCCAAATGCGCTGCTATTTCATCTTTAATAATTGATTCCAACATTTTCCCCACTACTGATGTCAGGCTAACCGATCTATAATTCCCCGTTTTCTTTCTCCCTCCTTTTTTAAAAAGTGGTGTTACATTAGCTACCCTCCAGTCCATAGGAACTGATTCAGAGTCGATCGACTGTTGCAAAATGATCACCAATGCATCCACTATTTCTAGGGCCACTTCCTTAAGTACCCTGGGATGCAGACTATCAGGCCCCGGTGATTTATCGGCCTTCAATCCCATCAATTTCCCTAATACAATTTCCTGACTGATAAGGATTTCCTACAGTTCATCCTTCTCGCTTGACCCTCGGTCCTCTAGTATTTCCGGAAGGTTATATGTGTCTTCCTTCGTGAAGCCAGAATCAAAATATTTGTTCAATTGGTCTGCCATTTCTTTGTTCCCCATTATAAATTCACCAGATTCTAACTGCAAGGGATCTTGAAGATCGCGGCAATCGACATCATGGACAGGGAAAAGATGGCGTCCAAACCACGAGGTGCAGTGCTAATGGAGCAATGACACATGGTTGCACGCAAGGAAGACGATTGGGGTAAGGCCATTTTAAAGGAGGCCAGCAACCTGCCATTTTTGAATGAACTGCTTGAAATTGGTAACCAATGTAAAAGTCCAGCTGTAACGAGCAAAATGTTGTTGAGCGATGTCGGGTGCAAATTGCAATCAGCCAATGTAGCGGGCGAACACCTAACGGTCGTATACAGGTCCAGCGGGCTACCCAATGTTGTAGCCTGCGACCCCGGGACCAGAATGATGTATCATAAAGTGCCCCCATAGCTGACAGAAGTAGACAAGCTGGAGAGTAAACGATCCCCGGAGAGTAGAGGCACCGGTAGTGATACCCTGCCTCAGATCGATTTAACATTGCAGGCACCCGATGGCATGAACCGCCACGGGCCAGAAACAGTAAACTGCGCCTATGCTTGCAGTCGTCTACTGTCGCCCATCACCCGGGTGAAAAAGGCGCAGCCCAAAAACCCACTCGCCACCACGACAATGCCCAAGAGTGAAGGGTTACCCGCAACGGCTCCTCCGAATGGGACCTGGACCAGCCAGGATCCCAAACTAGAGAGTGCTCACAACGGTGCCCTCAAGGAAAGTGAATCAGCAGTCCCCTGCGAACTGTTAGACAAGACGAGGCAGTCCCACTGTCGCTTAGACGAAATGCTCACTCGCTCAGACCGCTTCCCAGGGAGCAGCAGCGACACTGTGCAAACGAAAAGGACTGGAAGGTCACAGACATATCAGCTGTCTTTGGGCCTGCCCGACACTAGAAGTAACAGCAAGAGCCCTGAGTTCTGGCAATGCGAGCAAAATGAGCTCACCTCGCCCACAGACCCACTAGCATGGGGCGCTGCACCGCCACCAGACGACCCGGATCTCATCCGGCCGCGCTGAAACTAGACTGTCCTTGTGTACCTATACTGAGATACCTGTACTGATCATGTAAATGTACCACACAAAAAGAAACGCAACTGTAATCCACCCAACAAATGTACCAAGATGTAAATGTAAAACCCATGTGATGAACTTGAATGCAACTTGCATGTAACGGGCCATTAGCATGATCTCTGTGTGAGGGGGGGAGAATGGAGTAGTCATGGACTCACAACCAGAAACCATTGGGACCTCCACTGGCAACAAATCTCACTACCAACCCACCCAAGCTAGAAGCGACCCTCCAATGGTCAACCAGGAAGAGCAAAGCCCAGGTCACCGTCAATGTACGAGTCAATTTGCATTAAAGACTTGGGGGAAGTGATGTCACGTATGTAGACCATGTATACTAACTGTATAGTCACATAAGGTATACCACCAGAGGGCACTGCGGTGGGAGACCTGAGGGTCACCTGCATAGGTGTGCAGGGCCCTGTATAAAAGGTTGCCCATCATACTTGTGCCTCACTCTGGTGTTACAATAAATGGGACCAAGGTCACAACAGCTCAAGTACAATACTAGACCTCGTGGAATCATTCATAAGAGCATTAAAGACATAATAATTGGCCCAGTAGACTTGTGTCTAGTACGTGCCTGTGTCCAGCACTCTTGCTATGGAAAGGTTTCAACCATCACACTTGCACCTGATTGGCTCAAATTTCACATTCGTAAAACAGCATCAAATCGCAACTGAACAGGTAGGGAGTGCACCAATCACAAATGGGTACATATGCTTCCAATGAAAAACTATTAAGGTTGTATGAAAATATCCAATTAACAATGAGCACTGAATAAAAGCTACCAATTGAAAAAGGAAAAACTGAACCAATAAAATTGTTTTAAATATTTTTTGAAAATATTTTCAGACGTCATCTTGGACTTTCACTAAACTTAGAAACATAGGGCCCAAGTTTCCACAAGAAAAAAAACGGGCGCCCCTCCGAGCTGGGCGCCCATTTTTCGCACCTAAAACAGCGCCTAAAAAAATCCTCGGTATTCTCCACCTACTTACAGGTCTTCTGGCCCTCGGCGCAGCCAGCACGAGCTGTGGGGGAGGCGGAGCCAGGTCCCGGCGCTGAAAACAGTGCCGGGACCTCTGCACATGCGCGCTACAGTCGGCACGCAAGTGCAGTAGCTCCAGGCGCCCGAAACTGTGTGGGAGGGGCCCGAAGCACGCAGCCCCTAGCCCTGGCTGAATGGCCTCACTGGGGCTGTGTGAATAAGGCTCCTCCCACGGTCAGCTCCTGTTCCCCGCCCCCGACAAGACCCGACACCCGCTCCCCCTCCCCCCGCCAACCAGACCCGACCCGACCCGACACCCGCTCCCCCCCCCACCCCCGCCGACCAGACCCGACCCGACACCCGCTCTCCCCCCCCCACCGACCAGACACCCGCTCCCCACCCCCCGCCGACCAGACCCGACCCGACACCCGCTCCTCTCCCCCCCCCGCCCGACCCGACACCCGCTCCCCCCCCCCCCCCCGACTGACCCGACCCGATCCGTGCTCCTGTTCCCCGACCCGACCCGCTCCCCCCCCCCCCCACTGGACCCGACTCCCGGACTGGATCCGATCCGACCTGACCTCTCCCTTCCCCACCCCCCCCCTCTCTCCCCCTCCCCGCTCTCTCTCTCTCTCTCCCTCCCTCCCCCTCTCTCTCTCTCTCTCTCTCCCTCCCTCCCCCTCTCTCTCTCTCTCTCCCTCCCTCCCCTCTCTCTCCTCTCCCTCCCTCCCTCCCTCCCTCCCCTCTCTCTCTCTCCCTCCTCCCTCCCCCCTCTCTCTCTCGCCCTCCCTCCCCCTCTCTCTCGCTCCCTCCCCCCCCTCTCTCTCTCCCCCCCCCCCGCTCTCTCTCTCCTCATCCCTCCCTCCCCCCGCTCAGCGGCACGAACGGCTTTCTCCCCCCCCCCCCCAGCGACACGAACGGCTTTCTCCCCCCCCCCTCCCGCTCAGCGGCACGAACGGCTGCAGAATTCTCCCTGGCTGAAGCACTTTCACACAGGTAGGAAGATGGTTTATTTAATCTTTTCTTGGCTTATAAATGTTTATTCAGGTTGGATTTATTTGTATAATATTTGTAGAAGTATAAATAAGGATTTATTGTAGAATTTAATGAGTTCCCTTCCCCCCCCCTCCCCCCCCACCTCGTTCTGGACGCCTAATTTGTAACCTGCGCCTGATTTTTTAATGTGTAGAACAGGTTTTTTCAGTTCTACAAAAATCTTCACTGGCTCCATTCTACTTTAGTTTGGAGTACGTTTTCACTGTGGAAACTTTCAAATCAGGCGTCAGTGGCCGGACACGCCCCCTTTTGAAGAAAAAATTCTGTTCTAAACTAGAACTGTTCTACCTGACTAGAACTGCAGAAAAAAAAATGTGGAGAATTGCGATTTCTAAAATAGTCCGTTCTCCATCAGTTGCTCCTAAAAATCAGGCGCGAATCATGTGGAAACTTGGGCCCATAGGCTGGAATTTTCTGGGGTCCGTGCAGGTGCAATCAGAGGCAGGTTGGCTGAGAAATGTTTTTAAAGTGGGAGCGGGTCGGGAACCCACCATCATTCCACCCCCATGTGCCTTTCCCTCGGGCAAGTTTGTCGGTGCGGCAGTGATCTGACTGGCAAAGGCGGGCAACCAAATTGAAATTATTATAAGCTTGTTGTCAGACACTTAAGAGCCCTTTTACCCCTACATTTCAAATTTCGCTGCATGACCACCGGATTCACGCAGGAGTTGCTCCAACTGATTACTTGACAACATCAAATATACTAGAAAAGCTCTGACCTCACAGCTGATCACTTTCCTCAGGCAGAAGCTGTTGCCGGCTACATTGCCAGCAGAGATTTACCTTTCTGCCTCATTGGAAGAACCTCTCTCACCACTGACAGATTGTTTCTGTCAACTCTACTTCACCTGTCAGCTATTCCATCAGCATGGGTACCGTTTATACTGTCTCACCTTGGTCCTCAGAATCTGACCATGATCAGTCCCAACACCAGTATCACCAGTAGTACCAACAACAACACCACCAACCTTCTCCACAACAACCTGATGCTGCACAGGACAGAGGGCATCAGCACCCGAGCACATTGCTTCCCGGGAGGCACTAGCTCACAGCAACACCATAAAGGATCCCTACAATAACCAAGCTATTCCTTTCACACTGACCACCATTGCTGGAGGTTCCGTTCTGTCTCACTGGTCACTGCAACCCACTAAGCCATTTCCAAAGGTGCACACAAATGTGTCCAAGATGGCAAAGTGGTGAAAATAAAGATTTTAATGGTTGACAATCCATTAACGGAAACTTGCCATTAACACTGAGTAACACACCCAAGTGGCTACCCTTGTGAATCTACTTGTGCGTCATCTTTCTGTTGCGTGTGCTTCTACGAGGCGCAACCCCTGTCATTTCATCAGAGGTAGCCTGCTCACTTCCCTGCTGCAACTGCTTAAGACACTGTTGGCGGATGTCCTCTGGGTTATGGAGCCTGTGATGGCCCTGTCAACATCTGCTCCTCCTGTGATTGCGCAGGGGCGGACTCGCCCATCATGATCCGAGAGTCTCTGACTGAGAGGGTGGCAACGGGGGCAAGCACTTTGAGAGGAGCCCACACTTCCCTCTCCCCTTTCACCGCTCGCAAAACGTGCCAGAGCCTCCTGCACTTTTTGCTGCACCTTCAGGATCGCCCTCTTTCTAGATGGCCCCCAAGGCTCAACGTTTGCTTACAGCTGAGCAGAGCTGGGAGCATCCTGCGCCCTCTGGTGAGGAGTCTCCACTGTTGTCGCTGTCTGCTCTGCCATTGTGAAGGTTGCAAATGATGGAGGCCCATCTCCAGTTCTTTCCCTCTCCCTGTTACACTGCGCTCTCTCCTGTTGCATGGAGGGAAAGAAAAGGTTGCCTGAGAGTGATGGAATGAGTGTAAGGAATGGATGGGTACATCTTTAGAGGGAGACTATGATGGATTGTGGTGGCAATGCCAAGTGGGCTTCTTGCATGTTATTTGGTATGACTGCATTTGGATAAGGGTGAGTGTGAGCGGTGGCTAGTAAGATGGGGATAATGTAGATAGAGAGAGAAATAGGTGGACTTGCGAGGTATTAAGGATGTGCAGAGGCAGGGTTGGGAAGGCAGAGTGATGGGGATGTGATGAGAGGCAGAGCAGGATGAAATTGAGTGTGGCTTTGTACTCATCTACTCATCTTCTAGATCTAATGAGATCAGTGAAACGTTTGCGGCACTGCACCCAGGTCCTTCTGAACACATCCCTGCTGTTGATCTCCTCTGCAATTTTGAGCCAGGATCTTTTTGTCTCCGGGGGAGATTTCTTTCGCCCATTGGAAGGAAAGAGGACCTCCCTGCGTGGATATGGAGGGAGTCATCGGAGAACCTGGGTGCAGCCCTCTGCCTCTGTGGAGCCATCTCTTCAACTGTTGGAGCAATGAAAACCTCCAGTGTGCTACCTGCACACTCCTAGATGAATCTTCAAATGCAATATGGCCATGGCTCCTTTACATATACCTACTGAAAACGCATCATGGGTGACATCATCAGACACGCACTATTTAATTGGGCCGAGTAATAGGCCCCATTATCGCAAAGTCGATTTCTGCCGTGGGATGGAAGCAACAACAGGGTCCTGACCCGCCACACTGGCTGCCCACACCTGACCCACCCAGGTACAGAAAATTCTGGCCATAGTTCTAGAAATATTTTTTATGCAGCGAGTTGTTGTGATCTGGAATGCACTGCCTGAAAGGGTGGTGAAAGCAGATTCAATAATAACTTTCAAAAGGGAATTGGATAAATACTTGAAAAGGAAAAAATTGCAGTGCTATAAACAGTGGGACTAATTGAATAGATCTTTTAAAAAGCTGCTGCAGGCATGATGGGCTGAACAGCCTCCTTCTGCACTGTATTATTCTATGAAGTAAAGTATGTAACATAATAAAATGTTACAAAATTTGCGAGAAAATAATTAAACTTACCCATAGAGTATAATTTTCTGTTCAAGTCCTGTGCCTCACTGACTTGACTAAGGCTTGAGTCCATGGGGCTTCTCATAACTATTGGCCCGGACATTGCATCGAGAATAACAGTGAGGCTAATAGCAATCACCATTATTATGGAGTAAATCGGACAGTAACTTCCTGCGTACGCACATGCGCAGTTAAACGCCAAAATCAGGAAGTTGCAGTCCGGGTTACCCTGCTCCTACATAGGCTGTGCTATAACAGAACCTCGCCGATAGATTTGGCATTGAAACACATACAATGGCGTGAAGTTGGGGTACTTACCCACTTGTTACCCACTGAACATGCCAGAAAATATTTAGGGTTAGTGCATTCAGGAGTAAGTGAATTTTTAATGGCGTGCTAAGTGATAATTACCGTTAAGCAACCTCTTTGGCCCTGAAGATTTAACAAGTGCGGAGTTTCATTCTTTCTGAAATTAAGTAGTGTTGGTGATTTTTTTTAAAAGTTAAAATTAATTTTGATGGCAGCTGTCAGCCGATCGCAAAATCCGGACCAGTACTGTCAACAATGCAGTATGCCCCAACTCCCGAGAATCTTTGTAAGATTGACAGCAAGACAGGACATTCAAAGAGCTACCGGGACCTGCTGCCCATCTCCTCCTCCACTCCTGTGCATGAATGGAAATTACTGAGGATCAAAAGTAGTGTCACAGGGCTCAATTTTCCCCGTTCACTTGCAGTTTTTTTGGTGCACGCCGTTTTTTTTGCCGTATTTATTTTATTCAAAGTTTCCCCCTGCGATCTGCGCCAGTGTAACTGACTTAATTACGATTTTTCTTAGTCAATTTTTTTTTTACGTCATAGTCGTTCCCTCATGTCTGCGCTGGTTTTTTCAATTGTTCGCAGTTTGGCCAACATTTTTCTCTCTTGAGTTGGCATATCTGGTGAGTTAAGAAAACTAGCGCAAGTTCACAAATCTGCGCTGAAAGATGCCATTGTTTTTAAATCGAAGATTTTGGAGGGAGTCAAGACTACTGTCAATATCAATAATAAAGTTTAACTTTTTTTTAACCTGTCAACGTAGAAGTGTAAATTTGTTGGGCCCAAGTTTCCACATGATTTGCGCCTGATTTTTAGGAGCAACTGGTGGAGAACGGACTATCTTAGAAATCGCAATTCTCCACATTTTTTTTTCTGCAGTTCTAGTCAGGTAGAACAGTTCTACTTTGGAACAGAATTTTTTCTTCAAAAGGGGGCGCGTCCGGCCACTGACGCCTGATTTGAAAGTTTCCACAGTGAAAACGTACTCCAAACTAAAGTAGAATGGAGCCAGTGAAGATTTTTGTAGAACTGAAAAAACCTGTTCTACACATTAAAAAATCAGGCGCAGGTTACAAATTAGGCGTCCAGAACTAGGTGGGGGGGAGGGGGGGGGAAGGGAACTCATTAAATTCTACAATAAATCCTTATTTATACTTCTACAAATATTATACAAATAAATCCAACCTGAATAAACATTTATAAGCCAAGAAAAGATTAAATAAACCATCTTCCTACCTGTGTGAAAGTGCTTCAGCCAGGGAGAATGCTGCAGCCGTTCGTGCCGCTGAGCGGGAGGGGGGGGGGGAGAAAGCCGTTCGTGCCGCTGAGCGGGAGGGGGGGGGGGGAGAAAGCCGTTCGTGCCGCTGAGTGGGAGGGAGGGGGAGAGAGAGAGAGGGTGAGGGAGGGAGAGAGGGAGAGAGAGAGGGTGAGGGAGGGAGGGAGGGAGAGAGAGGGGGAGGGAGAGAGGGGGGGGAGCGGGTGTCGGGTCGGGTCTGGTCGGCGGGGGCGGGGGCGGGGGGGGGAGCGGGTGTCGGGTCGGGTCTGGTTGGCGGGTGGGGGTGGAGCGGGTGTCGGGTCTGGTCGGGGGCGGGGGGTGGGGGAAGCAGGAGCTGGCCGTGGGAGGAGCCTTATTCACGCAGCCCCAGTGAGGCCATTCAGCCAGGGCTAGGGGCTGCGTGCTTCGGGCCCCTCCCACACAGTTCGGCGCCTGGAGCTACTGCACTTGCGTGCCCACTGTAGCGCGCATGTGCAGAGGTCCCGGCACTGTTTTCAGCGCAGGGACCTGGCTCCGCCCCCCCCCGCCCCCCCCACAGCTCGTGCTGGCTGCGCCGAGGGCCAGAGGACCTGCAAGTAGGTGGAGAATACCGAGGATTTTTTTAGGCGCCGTTTTAGGCGCGAAAAACGGGCGCCCAGCTCGGAGGGGCGCCCGTTTTTTTTCTTGTGGAAACTTGGGCCCGTTGGATTTCAGAAGTTCTCTCATTTTTTAACTCACTCAGACACCATCAAACATCTTGAAGCAGGGCTGGAGGATCGTAGGTTTGTCTGGCAGAATCAGCCCCATGCCCTGATACAGCGGCTCGGCTACAAAATAAGCCGTGGGGGGGGAGGAGAGAGAGAGAGCGAGGTGCTGATCGGAAGGCTTGGAGTCCGGGGAGGAGGAGGGAGAGAGAGAGAAGTCACAAGACCTTTAGGTTGGTCGATTCATACAGATGTGGAGAGATACAATTGTGAACCTGTGCTGCCTGCTTTCCTGCGGTTTTGAGCTTCTTTCAAAGGTTAAGTTTAAGTATGGGCGCAATACTGACAATGCCATACCTTGTGCGAGCTTTCTGCATCATGGTGCTACGTAGGAGACAATTGATTCAACTTCATCGCATCAGGAACATCAGAACCCGCAGGGTGCTGGGCAGGAGGCCTTACCCACCTCGGGTATATCAAGGCAGGTGTTCGTACCTCCACCTGAGTGATGCAGACTGTGTCAGAAGGCTGCATTTCCGCAAAGAAGTTGTAAGTGAGATCTGTGAGTTGGTCAAAGCAGACCTGCAACCGAGAAGCATCAGGAGGACTGCTTTGTCAGTTGAAATGAAGGTTACAGCTGCACTTTCATTCTATCCCTCCGGATCGTTTCAAACTACAACTCGGATGTGTGCGCCATCTCTCAACATGCAACACATGTCTCCATTTGCCAGGTCATGGCTGCACTGTACACGCGTAAAGTTCCCCATGATCGCCCAAGCAATCCATGACAGGGCTGTAGGCTTCTCCAGGATTGCTGGTTTCCCAAAGGTACAGGGCTGCATTGATTGTACCCACATCGCCTTGCAAGACCCTTTGAAGGATTCCGAGATGTACAGGAACAGAAAAGGCTTCCACTCCATTAATGTGCAGCTCCTGTATGACGATATGCATCATATCATGTCAGTTGATGCAAAATATCCTGGCAGCACCCATGATGAGTTCATCCTATGTGACAGCGTTATATCTGCCATGTTTCAGCACAGCCAGAAGGGCAGAGCTGGCTACTGGGAGACAAAGGGTACGGCCTCACCACTTGGCTCATGACGCCCCTACGCGTAACCCGGACGGAAGCTGACCATCAATATAACATGTCGCACATTGTGACACGCAGCATCATTGAGAGGACCATTGGCATATTGAAACAGTGTTTCCGATGCCTGGACCATTCTGGAGGCTACTTGCAATACTCCCCTGAGATTGTCGGTCAGTTCACTGTTGTGTGCTCCAGGCTGTATAACTTAGCCATCATGAGGTAGCAGCACTTGGTAGTGGAAGACCCACCTGTGGTGAGAGTGGCTAATGATAATGATGTGGAAGATTCAGGTGATGAGCAGGAGGAGGAGGAGGAGGACAACGAGGATGAGGAAGCCATGCAGGTGCCTGAGGCCAGACCTCGACGGCGGAGGAGGGCGGGCCATTGTGCACCTTTAACGATTGCTTGAGCCTTGCGCAAGCAGCTCATCCGTGAATGCTTTACTGATGCCTGAGGGCTCAGCGACAACTATTCCACATGGACATGTTTACTGTTTGGAGCTGTTCCGTAATGTTGTGTTGTGTTAATGGAACATGATTCAGTTTTAATGTAAAATATATTTTATTCAAAAGTTTACAATGTACTTAACTTTACTTTAATAAAATGATTCTTGTATCAAACTTTACTTTAATATCACTCTTTAAGATCATTTAAAAACTTTAAGATCACTTATAAGTTATGTAAATTTACAAGTTAATAACAAACTTAATTTGAGAACAGTTGCAACAGTAAACAATAATAATAACAACAACAACAGCAACAAAGAAAGGCTGCACCCATTTCTCATCCCCCTTATTCTAAGAATGCTCACTGCACTTGGTTTTGGCAACGCCACCACCCCCGCCCGCAGGCGGTGGCACAGTGTTTCTGGGCTTGATATCAAGCTTATTCTTTCTAACATCTCAGGTATTGCGCACCTATTGAGTGTGGGGGGCGGTTGGCATCAGGGGACAAGTTGGAGGGCACAGGCGGCAAGTTGGAGGGCCCGGCTTTGGGCTCTTCAGAGGCTGGTGTAGGGATTGGAGTGGGAGTGACAGTCGATTCTGTCAATGGACGCGGGGTCTGGGCGTGTTCCCTTATTGCAGCAGCTAACTCCAACATGCCGTCCCTCATGTGCCCTGACAGTGTCTCAACGACCTGCAACATTCCCTCCCTCATGGTCAGTGATGTGGTTTGCACTACCTCTGACATTCCTTCCCTCATGGCCACTATTCCCTCACTGATTGTCCCAGATATCATTTCCATTTCTCATGTCATTGCTGTTACTTCTACCGACAGTCCCGCTACCTCATCACTTACCCCACTGATGGCGTCCAGGAGTGGTCGGGTAAAGTCAATGCTCTTCGCACTTAATGTCATCATCTGAACCACATCTGTTAGATCCTGTATCTCAGGAGAGCATGGTCGAGCTCTCCTTCCCCTCCTCCCCATGGGTGTGGCTCGCCCCACAACACTGAGACCCGCAGACTGGGCTGGTGGGGCCCTGAGTATGCCTCGCTGCACCACTCCACTGGGACCCGCAACCTCGGAAGGTGTGAAACCATGGAATGTCCCACCAACACTCAAACCACTAGTCACGGAAGTGGCTGTCACCTCCATGAGTGGCACTTCCTCCAAGGTCAGTACAATAGTGGGAGCTTCATCCAGCTCCATCCCCTCCCCTTCACCCCCATGTTCTTGGTCTGGAGGGTTGGATTGAAAGATGTTCTCCTCTTTAGGCTCATCCTCATCTGAATCTTCTTCTGCATTGTCAGGGTTGACCTCAAGATCTGCAAAGATAACAAAACAGTCAAATGGTTAACAGCAGAGGAGGGGGCAGGGTGGATGGCATGAGTAGCTTCACACATTGCAGGCCAGGCAGCAGGCTGATTTGAAGGACCACGATGAATTTGCAGGACTTAACCTCTCCCTTGAGTGTGTGCCCAGCTTGTGCAGTGGTGATTGATTTTTTCCAGGCAGGACCCATCAAAGCAGCGACCCTCTCTTCCAAACATGTCAGTGGGTGCAGATTTGCCGGCCTCCTCCTGTTCGAGTTCTTTCCCTTTTATTATGTGCCACCTTCTTCTGCAAAGCTGAAAATGCAACTTTTTAGAGACGGTGTCTTTCTGTTGGGTGGGACATATACAGCTAGTCACATTTACAATTGCAATTCCATTGAATAAATGAAAATATTACTTACACTAACTACTTGACCAAAGTCCTGCCATTCTTTTTACACTGGCCTCCAGATCTCGTGGTGGTCACCATTGCACAGTAATCTTCTGCAGCTTGGTTCCAGCATCTCTTCATTTATTTGGATGGAAGTTTTATGTGACCTCTGATGGTGTCCAGCTCCTGCCATCTGTTCTCAATCACAGTAACTATTGCCTCCACTTCTTCCTGTAAGAAATTCTTGGTCCTTGCATCTTGTATTGCTCCAGCTGCAACTTTCCCAATGCTCTCACAGCACTCCTTCTCACACACACAACTGGCTCTTTAAAAATGGCCGATTGCCAAATCCGAGCTGCACTGAGCATGCACATCCATTGGAATGACATCAAATAAGTAACTTTTTTCCGCGCAGACAGCAGACTCCACCCACGCCGAGATGACTGGACACGCTGCGCTGCGCCAAATTTGAATTATATATCGGGAAAACTTTGGCAAAATATTTCTGACACATTTCTGGCCTAGAAAAACGGGCGTAACTCTGGCAATATGCCAGAAAACGGGCTTGGAGGAAATTGAGCCCATGGAGATATTTGATAAAGAAGAATAGGTGTAAACTAATTGAATGTTTTCTTAAGTTTTGTATTTCCTGGCTCTCATTATAAAAAATGTGCATCCTAAATAGAATATAAAGAATGATCATTTATATGCTATCTAAAGAGTTACCGCCCTCACCCCCCATCATTGTGAAACATACAGAAATGCATGTATGTATTTTTTTCCCCTGTCTATAATGGGTAAGAAACACATTTATTTATTTTCAGGAAGCAATCTAAAAACACTTAGGCTTAGGAATTCGCCTCCTTAGCACCTCCCATTATTGCCTCCTGGGGGCGATAACAGGACGTTACCGACTGCCGAAGAGCCACTTCCGCTAAATTCAGTGCGCTCCGATCTTCTTCGCCCAGAGATCGTGACGTCATCACCGTGCGCATCCACCCAGACCTGAACTTCAGTTCCGCCCCTGCAGCATCAGCAGACAAAAATATCGCAACTGCAAGAGGCGTTCATCGGGAAGACAGGCGCTTCAGGGGCAATGCTTAAAGGCGAGGTGGCCGAGGTAGGTGAAAAAAATTCTGAAATGTTCTCAGTCAATTTTTTTCAATCATCTTTGCTCCCGATCAACCAGCCGGCACACTGCTGCAGTGCATCGGACTGATCAGGCCAGATTGTGGCTGCCGTCGGGGACCAGGTAAGTTTTTGCCTTGCAGAGCCTGCAGCAATGGCCCTACCCTTTAAGGGAGAGAAGCAGCCTTCCAGCGCGGCAGTGCTGCACGGCCCATTGTGCAGCACTGCACACCTACCTTCCCACATGCTGCATGTTGCGCTCTAGGAAGGAAGTGGAGCACTTAATTTAGCACTCCACTTTTTTTCCTGGAGCGCAAATCCCGAATTTTGTAAAAGCTGAAAAACATCAGCACTCGGTGACAGTTTTTTCAACTTTTAAAAGATAGTGCCCCAAATGGGGTGCTCCCGAATTTCTCCCTCTTATTTCACAGTCACCAAGAACAAACCTCTTTCCAAATCCTTTCAGTGGAGATTCGCACATTTGCTCCCTTCCATAGTCACCAACTCATCGGGACCAGTGGTATTATACAATTTGATGCACACCCATCATACTTCAGATGTCACATCTGTAAATTTTCAAGTCACTCTTTTTGTTAAAAGAAGGAATCAAAGTATTAGCCAGTCTTTATAGAACCTTCCCCAGCAACAGAAAATACCCACTGACTTCAGGGTCTGCCCAAGAGCAATTACTACAACAACTTCCATTTATATAGAGCCCTGAACATAAAAAAGTCCCAAGTTATTTCACAGAAACGCACTCAGTCAAAAATGGAAGTTGAACCAAATAGTAGTAGTAGTCCCTCGTGACGAGGATGACGCTTTTCACACCAAAAAAAGATGGGCTCACAGGTGTTACAATGAGTTACATCTCAAAGGTGGAAGATGCCTGTGCGTGGATTTTTTTTAATGTCTGGCGACCGTTGCACACCAGCCACCACAAAGGCTTGACAGAGCTAGGTCTTGGTCCAGTGGCGAGGATTGACCAAGATGACTGGAGACCAAGCTCTGTAGCGCCTCCCCGGGCTGTTAAATGCTGCGCCGCTCCTGGGCCACGGCCCCGCTGCTGTTAAATGCTGCGCCGCTCCTGAGCCACGACCCCTCTGATGTCACATGCGGCGCTGCACCTGGGCCACGACCCCGCTGATATTAAATTCTGCGCTGCCCCTCGCTGGGCTCGAACGCCGCCCCTCGCTGGGCTTGACCTCTGCACCTGCTGGGCCCGGATCTCAGCCCCCACTGCAGTGCCCCTCCGATCTGTGAGAAAACAGCATTGGCAGGTGGGGGTATAAGTAGGAGGGCTAGCCACTGCAGCGAGCGGCGCGAACTGACCCAGGAGTGCGACCACTTCTAGAAGGGCAACTGGACTGACGTTACTGGAGTCCAGGCAGTCCATTGGAGCGGTGTCCGAGCCCAGCGGGGGGGGGGGGGGGGGGGACGGGGTGGCGGAGATCCGGGCTCAGCAGCAGGTGAACCAAATTAGGGGTGACTAAAAGCTTGGTCAAAAAGGTGAGTTTTAAGAAGGGAGAGAGGTGGAGGGGCAGAGAGGTTCAGAGAGGGTATTCCAGAGCTTAGAGCTTGAAGGCTTGAAGGACATTAGCGTGGATGATGTGGAATCTATATGGAAAGAGCTGCGAAACACCAAAGGGCAGAAAACGTTAGTGGGAGTTGTGTACAAACCATCAAACAGTAGTAGGGAGGTTGGGGATGGCATCAAACAGGAAATTAGGGACACGTGCAACAAGGGTACAGCAGTTATCATGGGTGACTTTAATCTACATATTGATTGGGCTAACCAAACTGGTAGCAATACTGTGGAGAAGGATTTTCTGGAGTGTATAAGGGATGGTTTTCTGGACCAATATGTTGAGGAACCAACTAGAGAGCAGGCCATCCTTGACTGGGTCTTGTGTAACGAGAGAGGATTAATTAGCAATCTGGTCTTGGGGAAGAATGACCCTAAAATGGTAGAATTCTTCATTAAGATGGAGAGTGACTCAGTTAATTCAGAGACTAGGGGCCTGAACTTAACGAAAGGAAACTTCTCGGTGTGAGATGTGAATTGGCTAGGATAGACTGGAGAATGATACTTAAAGAGTTGACGGTGGATAGGCAATGGCAGACATTTAAAGAGCACATGGATGAACTACAACAACTGTACATCCATGTGTGGCGTAAGACTAAAAAAGGGAAGATGGCTTAACCGTGGCTAACAAGGAAAAGTAGGGAAGTGTTAAATCCAAGGATGAGGCATATAAATTGGCCAAAAAAAGCAGCAAACCTGAGGACTGGGAGAAATTTAGAATTCAGCAGAGGAGGACGAAGGGTTTAATTAGGAGGGGGGAAATAGAGTATGAGAGTAAGCTTGCAGGGAACATAAAAACTGACTGCAAAAGCTTCTATGGATATGTGAAGAGAAAAAGATTAGTGAAGACTAATGTAGGTCCCTTGTAGTCAAAATCAGGTGAATTCATAATGGGGAACAAGGAAATGGCACGTCATTTGAACAAATACTTTGGTTCCGTCTTCACTAAGGAAGACACGAATAACCTCCTGAAAATACTAGGGCATCGAGGGTCTAGTGAGAAAGGGGAACTAAGGGAAATCCTTATTAGTCAGGAAATGGTGTTAGGGAAATTGAAGGGACTGAAGGCCAATAAATCCCCAGAATCTGATAGTCTGCATCCCAGAGTACTTAAGGAAGTGGCCCTAGAAATAGTAGATGCATTGGTAGTCATTTTCCAACATCCCATGGACTCTGGTTCAGTTCCTATGGATTGGAGGGTAGTTAATGTAACCCCACTTTTTAAAAAAGGAGGGAGAAATAACAGGGAATTATAGACTGGTTAGCTTGACATCGGTGGTGGCGAAAATGCTTGGATCAATTATTAAAGATGTAATAGCAGCGCATTTGAAAAGCAGTGACAGGATCGATCCAAGTCAGCATGGATTTATGAAAGGGAAATCATGCTTGACAAATCTTCTAGAGTTTTTTTAAGGATGTAACTAGTAGAGTGGATAAGGGAGAACCTGTGGATGTGGTGTATTTGGACTTTCAAAAGGCTTTTGACAAGGTCCCACACAAGAGATTAGTGTGCAAAATTAAGGCACATGGTATTGGGGGTAATGTATTGACGTGGATAGAGAACTGGTTGGCAGACAGCAAGCAATGAGTGGAAGTAAACGTATCCTTTTCAAAATGGCAGGCAGTGACTCGTGGGGTGCCGCAGGGTTCAGTGCTGGGATCCCAGCTATTTACAATATACATGAATGATTTAGATGAAGGAATTGAATGTAATACCTCCAAGTTTGCAGATGACACTAAGCTGGATGGCAATGTGAACAGTGAGGAGGATGCTAAGAGGCCGCAGGGTGACTTGGACAGGTTAGGTGAATGGGCAAATGCATGGCAGATGCAGTATAATGTGGATAAATGTGAGGTTATCCACTTTGGTGGCAAAAACAGGAAGGCAGATTATTATCTGAATGGTGACAGATTAGTAAAAGGGGAGGTGCAACGAGACTTGGGTGTCATGGTTCATCAGTCATTGAAGGTAAGCATGCAGGTACAGCAGGCAGTAAAGAAAGCAAATGGCATGCTGGTCTTCATAGCGAGGGGATTTGAGTATAGGAGCAAGGAGGTCTTACTGCAGTTGTACAGGGCCTTGATGAGACCACACCTTGAGTGTTGTGTGCAGTTTTGATCTCATAATCTGAGGAAGGACGTGCTTGCTATTGAGGGAGTGCAGCGAAAGTTCACCAGACTGATTCCCGCGATGGCAGCACTGACGTATGAGGAAAGACTGGATCGGCTAAGTTTATATTCATTGGAATTTAGAAGAATGAGAAGGGATCTCATAGAAACTTATAAAATTCTGACGGGACTGGACAGGTTACATGCAGGAAGAATGTTCCCGATGTTGGGAAAGTCCAGAACCAGGGGTCACAGTCTAAGGATAAGGGGTAAGCCATATAGGACTCCGATGAGGAGGAACTTTTTCACCCAGAGAGTTGTGAACCTGTGGAATTCTCTACCACAGAAAGTTGTTGAGTCCAGTTCGTTGGACATATTCAAAAGGGAGTTAGATGTGGCCCTTACGGCTAAAGGGATCAGGGAGTATGGAGAGAAGGCAGGGTGGGGTACTAAGGTTGCATGATCAGCCATGATCATATTGAATGGCGGTGCAGGCTCGAAGGGCCGAATGGCCTGCTCCTGCCCCTATTTTTTATGTTTCTATGTTAAGGCTCTCATGAGTCATGAGCCGAGAGTTGGAGGAATGCAGTGATCGCGGAGAGTTGTAAGGCTGAAGGAGGTTACAGAGATAGGATGGGGCGAGGCCATGAAGAATGTGAAGGCAAGGACGAGAATTTTAAATTTGATGTGTTGGGGGACTGTGGTGATGGGCAAGTGGAAATTCTATTGGATATGGGCAGCAGAGTTTTGGATGAACTCAATTTTATGGAGGGAGGTGGATGGGAGGCCGGCCAGGATAGCATTGGATTGGTCAGGTCTCGGGGTGACAATGGGATGAATCAGAGTTTCAGCTGCAGATGAGCTGAGGCAGTGTCTTGGCGGGCAATGTTACAGAGGTGGATGTAGACGGTTTTGGTGATGGAAGTAGCCTCTAATTGACCTCAGGATGTCTATACAGCATTTATGCTTTGCAGTTTTAAGAGCACACACCAATTATACAGAATTCCACCTCAGCAACAGAATAATACATGGTGTATTACATTTTTTAATAAAACAGTATATCCTCTAACTGTTAGCAACACCGTAGGAAATCTGCTAATGATTGATGAATAACATAAATAGAAAATAACTAATTATAAAGGAGAAAATCACAGAATAAAACACTAAACCAATGAGGGAGAAGAAAATTTATGGCTTGACATACACAAAGAAATGTTCATATAAAGATTTATCTTTCTCCACTGTGATGTGTGGGCCTGATCGTGCAAAGACACAACAAAAATTAAAAATAAATGTCTGCAGAACAACTACCAGCACAACAGAAAGATAATGGCCCAGAAATCCCGGTCGGCTGCTTCCCGCAGGCAATCGAAGGAAAAACTTTAAAAAGATGCACACTTAGCTGAAGCTGCTGCGCCCACGCGAGTTCCTGGTCCTGAGGCCTCCACTGACTGTGCGTCGGAGCATGTGCACATCAGGACATGCGCAGGGCTGGAGCTGTAGTCACATGGCTCTGGGCAGCCAATCAAGGTAAAGTATGTTCTCATTCATAATAATGGGTCCGTAAGTTGGAGTTCCCATCATTATGAATGAGAAACCCCCCTCAAACACCCAAAACATTAATAAAAAATAGAAAAAATACACCACATATTTTTATTAATTTAAATTAAAGTTATTTATGCATTATAAAAAAAAGTTTCCGATTTTGTTAAAGTTTTTTAAATTATGGTTTAAAATAAACTTACCGTAGTGGGGAGGGTTTTTAACATTAAAATGTGTTTTTATAATTTTATTTTAAAATGTTTTTGTGTATTTTAAAACTCTTACGCCTGTAAAAGTAGGCTACGTACCTGCTTTTATCAGGCGCAAGAGTTTTCAGGACATTTGCTGGGCAAGATATGGGTAAATACCGCAATCTTGCCCATGCAAATGTCCTGGCTGCCGAGATATAGAAGATCTGTCAAGCTCCAGATCGGAAAAGCCGGTTTTCAGCGCATGCACATTGTGCGCTGAAAAACGGCTTTTGTGATGCCTTCGCGGGTCTGTACACACTCCGTACAGACCTGGGAGGCCAGAATTTCTGGGCCAATTTGATCCTGATACAAATCTGTCAGTCCCTGTGTAAGAGGGAACTACAACACAAGCCCAATGATACTTACACAAAATGGGTAAACTGATCGACACAATCATTTAACAGAGTGAGTGTTTCCTTCATTTGTACACACACACATTCCCAATGCATCTGTGGGCCATTGCAACCTGCCTGCATGGGCATCCTGCTGTTGCCCACACTTTACCCAAGTGGATAAGCACTCAATCATATGGGACAAGAGGTCCCCAGTCTGTGCCGAGTTACCTAATCTCAGCTAGTCCCGACTTTGAAACACTCCAACTGTCCTTGGGACCCCTGGATTAGGGAGGAAGGGAAAACAATATGTGCCAGGGTTTGCAGCTCCTGATCACTATTTGGTGACTCCGCTGTGTGAACATCATGTGAAGTCAAGATTTGGCTTGGCTCCAATGCCCTCCATGATAGAAAATAGTCTACCACCTCTTCCTGCCTGGGCTCAAACTTGCATGAAGGGCTGCTGATACTCATGGAATTGTACCCAAGGGAGAGTCATTGCCTTCAGGGGCAGATGGGTTAAGTTGGCAACACACAATATCCTGACACTTGCAGACTTCAGTGTTGGCATGAGAGCTCAAAACATACTTTGGCACCCAAAAACATTTCCAATTCCAATCCTTTTTCAAATGTGTTGGCAAGCCTTCGTTGTCTGCAGTCAGTGTCAGAGACCTCTTACAATGCATCCTTTGTCTCCTGCCTTGCAATGACCATCACAGAAAGAGCATTTCACTGACTCAATCAGCAGGCACCACTGGCACAATACTGCATTTTGTCACGCAACGAATTTCAATAAAGAAAAGTTTGTTTAATGGACGATCTCCCGGTCTAACCATGCTCAGTACCAAATTAATTTGAATGGGCTTCTGGATCTCATGCAATTAATTCAGTGAAATTTTTAAAAAGCTTTGAACGTTTAGGATATTCTATTTTCTCTCTTTGCTGTGCCTCTCGTTGGCTGTTCACCATTTTCTGGGCTGAGTGGGGTGACGGGTACCTCTGCCAATGCCACTCTTCCTCTGCCAAGAGCCACACTTTTGTTTTCACTTATTTCCCACCAACTTTGGCCCTCTTCTCCTGAGGGCACTGGTTTCTAGTACCTCGCCCAAAATAAACGTTCTTTATGTCTGTGTTTAGACAGGGAGACTACTCGTCCATGGAGGGTGTCCAAGTCAACCTCAATCCAGTTCTCACTCAATCCACCTGGCCCCCCCTCCCACACCCACCCCCGCCTCACACACACATTACAACAGGATTCATTGGATAGTGATCAGCAGTAGGCATTCTGGCTGATATTTTCTTGCACTGAGGCCAATTGTGACATGTCGCAACTGATACATACTCTAGATGAAATTATCAAACTCAGCACAAGTACTTAAAGGAAAGACGTAACCATTGCCTCAATATTACTTGAATGTATAGTTCAGACCAGATCAGTGTTAGAATCAATACTGATACTTGGCAGCTGTACAATGAAGGCGTCCACGGCATCATGTGCATGTTGAGTTCAACTTGAAGCTGAGTCGGGTGGTGGACACATCATACAGTGGCATGAAATTTCGAGAAAAGATTTAATTGGATAAATTGGTTAAAATCTGAAAATGTGGGAAATACACAGCAGGCTAGCTATCATCTGAAGAGAATGATAAACACAGAATGTTCCAGCTGATGAATCAGTATTCCTCCATGTTGAACACCACTTAGAAGAAGCAGTGAGGGTAGCAAGGGCACAGAATTTACTCTGGGTGGGGGACTTCAATGTCCATCACCAAGAGTGGCTCGGTAGAACCACTGGTGACCAAGCTGGCAGAGTCCTGAAGGAAATAGCTGCCAGATTGGGCTGGCGGCAGGTGGTGAGAGAACCAACACGAGGGGAAAACCTACTTGACCTCATCCTCACCAATCTACCTGTTGCAGATGCGTCTGTCCATGACAGTATTAGGAGTGACCATTACACATTACTTGTGGAGATGAACTCCCATCTTCACACTGAGAACACCATCCATCGTGTTGTGTGGCATTACCATGTTCTAATTGGGATAGATTCAGAACAGATCTAGCAGCTCAAAACTGGGTATTCATGAGACTCTGTGGGCCATCAGCAGCAGCAGAATTATATTCCACCACAATCTGTAACCTCATGGCCAGGCATATCTCTCACTCTACCATTATCATCAAATCAGGCGATTAAAAATGGTTCAATGAAGAGTATAGAAGAGCATGACAGCAACAAAATCAGGTGTACCTAAAAATTAGGTGCCAACCTGGGGAAGCTGCAACACCGGACTACATGCATGTTAAACAATGGAACTTGCCGCAGAATACTCAGCCTCTGACCTGCACTTGTAGCCACATGTGGCTGGTCCAATTAAGTTTCTGGTCAATGGTGACCCCCAAAATGTTGATGGTGGGGATTCGGCGATGGTAATCCTGTTGAGTAGAGGTGGTTAAACTCTCTCTTGTTGGAGATGGCCATTGCCTGGCACTTGAGTGGCATGAATGTTACTTGCCACCTATCAGCTGGTAATCACCATTGACCAGTAACTTAACTGGACCAGCCACATAAATACTGTGGCTACAAGAACAGGTCAGCGGCTGGGTATTCTGCGGCAAGTGACTCACCTCACTCCCAAAGCCTTTCCACCATCTACAAGGCACAAGTCAGGAGTGTGATTGAATACTCTCCACTTGCCTGGATGGTTGCAGCTCCAACAACACTCAAGAAGCTCAACACCATCCAGGACAAAGCAACCCGCTTGATCGACACCTCACCCACCACCTTAACCAATCACTCACTCCACCACCGCCGTACCATGGCTGCAGTGTGTACCATCTACAAGAAGCACTGCAGCAACTCACCAAAGCTACTTCGACAGCACCTCCCAAATCCGCGACCTCTACCACCTGGAAAGACAAAGGCAGCAGGTGCATGGGAACACCATCACCTGCAAGTTCACCTCCAAGTCACACACCATCCTTACTTGGAAACATATCACCATTCCTTTACCGTCTTTGGGTCAAAATCCTGGAACTCCCTATCCAACAGCACTGTGGGAGTACCTTCACCACACCGACTTCAGCGGTTCAAGATGGTGGCTCACCACCACCTTCTCAAGGGCAATTAGGAATGGGTAATAAAGGCTGGCCCTGTCAGCAATGCCCACATGCCATGAATGTATAAATCAAATGCCATTTAGCCCAATAAGTCTGCACTGTTGTTTTACTTCATTTAATACATCTGGATTAATCCCAATCCTGTTCAGTCTCTATCTAGCCTTTAATATTCTTTTTCAATCAACAAGAGGAAATAGCAACAATGTTAATGCTTCGGTTGCATGAGAATCCTACCTGAAGGATTCCTCCCAAAAATGTTAACCTGTCTTTTCCCTTTGAAATGCTTTCTGTCCCACTGCCCATCTCCACCACTTTCTGTTTTTATCTCAGAATTCCAACATTCAAAGTTTTTCATTCTACTTCTTCCAGAATTGAAAATTATGTCAAAAGTAATTGGAGCAGGCATTAAACGGTGGATGTGTGAACACCAGAAAAGGCTGGTGTCATTGGCTGTGTGTCTGTATGTCCCGCATGCTGTGCAGTGCAAATTCA
The DNA here is from genome assembly GCF_044704955.1 of Pristiophorus japonicus. Taxonomy (NCBI): domain Eukaryota; kingdom Metazoa; phylum Chordata; class Chondrichthyes; family Pristiophoridae; genus Pristiophorus; species Pristiophorus japonicus. The sequence goes on along the minus strand of NC_091979.1, from coordinate 213,190,113 downwards.
ACACTTAGTCATTTGAACTCTACAAAGGTAGGGTACAGTAACCTCGTGGTTATGGTCCTAGACTAGCAACTCAGGTTGTGAGTTTACATTTTACCATGTCAAGTTCAGATCAGCCATGATCTAAATAAATGGTGGAACAGGCTTGAGAATGGTCCACTCCTGTACCCATGTTGTCCATGGTTAATGTGCTGAACTGGCTGGCTCTGGCAAACAATGAACTTGTGAATGACTTAATGCATCTGCACACAGAGCTGATTGACTCCTGTTACTGCTGTCCCCAATGGCAGCCTGCTATGAACACATGACATTAAAGTTCAGGCAGTTGTGACCTTTACAGTGATTGGCAGTGCAGTGCCTGTGTGGAGGGGCGTGGGCTGTAGGTTGTATTACAGCATGCGGCATAACTCCTTCGTGAAATTCAATCTTCGCAAGCCGTGCTCCTGGGTCGACTGGAGGTAAAAACACTTGGCTATATATTTTGGTGTGTGGGTACAGATAGGTGGATATTATGTGCCTCTGATACTGCCTGACTAGCCTGGCCTCTTTCTGTTGCTCATCCCTTTCTTCTTCCTCTAAAAAATAACTTGTTGAGGGGAGAGGAGGGAATATTTGGTATGAAAGATGAAATGGAGCTTGATGGCTGCTCCAATGATAAAGGAGGTGAGAGTTGAGTTGTGTCAAGAGGACTTAGTAGTCCATGAAATGTAAATGGATGAAGGTGGACAAAGGATGGGGCCAAATACATATGAACTGAGATACACTGGGTTCTATAAACATTCCACCATGTGTTTTGTAACTGAAATTGACCAGAGATTGAACTTGGGGCCTTTCCTGGTCTGTATGGTCCAACACCACACAACGTGGTGCATTTACCATTGAGGCATTATTGCACTCAGACAAACTGCTCAAACTGAAAAGTAAGTATTAGCCTAGCCTACTGCACCTTTACTACGTGAGCAGATTTGTTTTCATTCTCTGTTCAGGGTTACAGCCTGGGCTACACAAACAATTTATGTTTCTGCACCACACAATGAGGCAAACAATGTATTTGGTAAGGGCCACATTGCACCGATATTCTGCATGACATTAATTGTTGTGTCACTTCTAACTGGGCCGGAATTTGCAAGGGGTAATTATGGTGAACTAACAGTGTTTGCCGTTATTACCCCTTTCAAACTAAGCGCAACTTCAGGATTTAGCACATGCAAATCCTAATGCGGAAATCCTGACGATGCGGTCAGTCATTCACTGCTACAACACTGGCTGCGCTGTGCTCCCCCACACCCTCTCCATAGCCGGTAATCAGTGAACTCAGTGAAACTGATGAAAACTTGGGCTTTTCCGCAATAATATCGCGTTAAATACCCTATTGAATGTTAGGCCTTTTTGGAATAGGTGTTTTAACAGCTAAACAAATGTTATGGCCCTGAAAAATGAATTTTAATTTTATGGAATGTCATCTTTCTCTATTATGACAAAAAAAATTAAAAATTTTAAGAAACTTGAAATAAAATTATTTTTTAGATTTTTAAAAATGTCTTCATGATATTTCAGATTCTATCTTATCCCCCATGTGAGAACCCCAATCTTTGTAGATGGTGGAGATGTCAGGCTTGGGAGGTGTTGTCAAGGAAGCCTTGGCGAATTGCTGGGGTGGGGATAGTGGGAAGAGAATCTCAGAAAGGGATGAAAGAGGACCTCTCAAAGTGGGTGAGGGTAGGAACTTAGTGAAGGGGGAAGAGGATATTAGTGAAGAGGACGAGGACCTTAGTGAAGAGGGGGGTGGGAAGAGGACATTAGTGAAGGGGAAGAGGACCTTAGAGAAGGGGGGTGGGGAAGAGAAAAGTGAAGGTGAAAAACAACTTCAATGAAGTGGATCAGAGGATCTCAGTGACAGAGGGAAGACAGTGATGGGGGAAGAAGACCTCAGTGAAGCGGAGAAAAGGACCTCAGAGAAGGGGGGGCGAAGACTTCTGTGAAAGGGGGAAGAGAACCTCAAAAAGGGAAAGAGAACCTCAGTAAAGGGGAGAAGGCTAACAGTGAAGGGGGAAGAGGATCACAGTGAAAATGGAAAGAGGACCTCACTAAAGGAGAGAAGATAATTTCAGTGAAAGGAGGAAGAGGACGACAGTGAAGGGGAAGAGGATCTCAATGAAGGGGGAAGAGGATCTCAGTGAAAGGGGCGAAGAGGATAAGAACGTAAGAACATAAGAAATAGGAGCAGGAGTAGGCCATTTGGCCCCTCGAGCCTGCTCTGCCATTCAATAAGATCATGGCTGATCTGATCTTGGCCTCAACTCCACTTTCCTGCCCACTCTCCATAACCCTTGACTCCCCGATAGTTCAAAATTCTGTCTATCGCCACCTTAAATATATTCAATGACCCAGCCTCCACAGCTCTCTGGGGTTGCGAATTCCAAAGATTCACAACCCATTGAGAGAAGAAATTACTCATCTCTGTTTAAATGGGCGACCCCTTATTCTGATACTATGCCCCCTAGTTCAATTCCCCCATGAGGGGAAACATCCTCTCTGCATCTACCCTGTCAAACCCCCTCAGAATCTTATACGTTTCAATAAGATCACATCTCATTCTTCTAAACTCCAATGAGTATAGGCCCAATCTTTCTTCTTAAGACAACCCCTTCATCTCAGGAATCAACCTCGTGAACCTTCTCTGAACTGCCTCCAATGCAAGTATATCCCTCCTTAAATAAAGTGAACCAAAACTGTACGCAGTACTCCAGGTGTGGTCTCACCAATGCCCTGTACAGTTGTAGCAGGACTTCCCAACTTTTACTTTCCATCCCCCTTGCAATAAAGGCCAACATTCCATTTGCCTTCCTAATTACTTGCTGTACCTGCATGCTAGCTTTTTGTGTTTCATGTACATGGACCCCCAGGTCCCTCTGTAGTGCAGCATTTTGTAATCTCTCCCCTTTTAAATAATAATTTGCTTTTTAATTCTTCCTACCAAAGTGGACAACCTCACATTTTCCCACATTATTACCCATCTGCCAAATTTTTGCCCACTCACTTAGCCTATTTATATCCCTTTGCAGATTCTTTGTGTCCTCCTCACAATTTGTTTTCCCACCTATCTTTGTATCATCAGCAAACTTAGCTACATTACACTTGATGCCTTCATCAGCCATGAACTCATTGAATGGCGGTGCAGGCTAGAAGGGCTGAATGGCCTGCTCCTGCACCTATTTTCTATGTTTCTATGTTTCTATCCAAGTCATTAATATAGTTTGTAAATAGTTGACGCCCCAGCACTGATCCCAATGGCACCCCATTAGTTACAGTTTCCCAACCTGAAAATGACCCATTTATCCCGACTCTCTGTTTTCTGTTAGTTAGTCAATCCTCTATCCCCATGAGCTCTTATCTAGTGTGGTACCTTATTGAGTGCCTTCTGAAAATCTATTGGTTCCCCTTCATCCACCCTGTTCATTACACCCTCAAAGAACTCCAGCAAATTAATCAAACATGGTTTCCCTTTCATAAAACCATGCTGACTCTGCTTGACTGTATTATGATTTTCGAAATGTCCTGCTACTACTTCTTTAATAATGGACTGCAATCTTCTTAGGCGGTCCCGCGAATCGAGGATGACTTGCTTCTTCGCCAAAAAGGGATGAGTTTGATGAGTTCACAGGTGTTTCAATGAAGGACCTAATATTCCAGGTCCCGAACTACATCTTGAAGGGTGGAAGATGCTTGTGCATGGATTTTTTTTAACGTGTGCTGGCTGTTGCACACCAGCTACCACACGGGCTTGGCAGAGCTAGGTCTTGGTCCAGTGGCAAGGATTAACTAAGACGACTGGAGACCAGCTCTGCTGCACAGACCTAGGGCGAACACATATCGCAGTGTGGGCTGGCCTATGCTGCCCCTGGGCCGACACCTCTCCTGGGCCCCAAACTCACGCCTCTCCTGGGCCCCAAACTCATGCCTCTCCTGGGCCCCGATCACATCGCTCTTCAATCTCTCAAAGCATCTTCACCCTGACCTCGCCACTCCTGCTGTACCTGCCCGCACTCCAATCATCGACTTGGACCTTGGTGACGTCCAATCCAGTCGTCCTCCTCACTGCCAACTGCAGTATTTTCCCAATGACAGATGTTCGGCTAACTGGTCTATAGTTTCCTGCTTTCTGTCTCCCTTCTTTCTTAAATAGGGGCGTTACATTTATGGTTTTCCAATCCACTGGGACCTCTCCAGAATCCAGTGAATTTTGGTAGATTACAATCAATGCATCCACTTCTTTTAAGACCCTAGGATGCAGGCCATCAGGTCCAGGGGACTTGTCCACCTTTAGTCCCATTAGTTTACCTAGTACTTTTTCTCTAGTGATAGTGATTGTTTTAATTTCCCCACTCCCAATAGCCACTTGATTATCAATTATTAGGATGCTTTTAGTGTCTCCTACCGTGAAGACTGATACAAAATATTTGTTCAAAGCCTCTGTCATTTCCCTGTTTCCCATTATTAATTCCCCAGTCTCATCCTCTAAGGGACCAACATTTACTTTAGCGACTCTCTTCGTTTTTATATACCTGTAGAAGCTCTTACTGTCTGTTTTTATATTTCTTGCTAGTTTACTCTCATAATCTATCTTCTCTCTCTTTATTTTTTTTTAGTTGTCCTTTGCTGGTTCCTAAAAATGTCCCAATCCTCTGGCCTTCCACTATTTTTCGCAACATTGTATGCCTTTGTTTTCAATTTGATACCATCCTTTACTTCCTGAGTTAGTCACAGATGGTTTATCCTTCTCTTAAGAGTCTTTCTTTCTCACTGGAACATATCTTTGCTGAGTTATAAAATATCTCCTTAAATGTCTGCCACTGCTTATCTACGATCTTACCCTTTAATCTATTTTCCCAATTCACTCTAGCCAACTCTGTCTTCATACCTTTGTAATTGCCTTTATTTAAGTTCAGGACACTAGTTTGAGACCCAAGTTTCTCACCCTCGATCTGAATTTGTAATTCGACAATGCTATGATCATTCTTCCCAAGAGGATCCTTTACGATCAGATCATTAATTAATCCAGTCTCATTACACATTACCAAATCTAAAATAGTCTGCTCCCTGGTTGGTTCCACAACGTATTGTTCTAAGAAACCATCCCAAATACACTCTATGAACTCTTCCTCAAGGTTACCTTTGCCAATTTGATTTGTCCAATCAATATGAAGATTAAAATTGCCCATGATTAAAGCCGTACCTTTCTTACAAGCCTCCATTATTTCTTGATTTATACTCTGTCCTACTTAAAGAGCAGAGCAATTCTTGCAGTGTCCTGGCCATCAACTGTGGCAAAAACATTATTAGTCATTTGTGTGTGTCAGCTGTGGCTCAGTGGGTAGTACTCTCGCCTCTGAGTCAGTAGGTTGTGGGTTCAAGTCCCACTCCAGGGACTTAAGCACATACATCTCGGCTGACACTCCAGGGGAGTGCTGTACTGTCAGAGATGCCATCTTTCGGATGAAACGTTACACCGAGGCCCTGTCTACTCTCTCAAGTGGACATAAAAGATCCCATGGCACTATTTCGAAGAAGAGCAAGGAAGTTATCCCTGGTCTTCAAGCCAATATTTATCCCTCAATCAACATATTAAAAATACAGATTATCTGGTCGTTATCACATTTCTGTTTGTGGGAGCATTTCCTACATTACAACAGCAAATACACTCCAAAAGTACCAGTACTCCATTGGCTGTAAAGTGTTTTGAGACATCCGGCGGTCGTAAAAGGCGCTATATAAATCAAAGTCTTTCTTTTTTTTTATTTGTCTCATTGTTCCTTGTGGGATTTTTTTGTGTGCAATTTGGCTGTCACGTTTGGTCACATAACAGCAATGGCTACACTTCAAAAGTACTGCATTGGCTGTAAATTGCTTTGGGATGTCCTGAGGCCGTGAAAGGTACTATGTCTTTGCAACTGCTTCTTCTTCACTTTACTCCTGAATCCTGAGTCGAAGCCCAAGTAATTTCTAATGTAGGGCTCTTCAGACTAATTGCCATTTACAGATTTCCCTTCTAATATATAAACATCTCAACATAAAACTGTCATGAACCACCATTGACTGTTTATCTGTTCCCAACAACTGTTCCAGGGATCTGAGAGACATGGAATATTCTGGACCAGCTTTCTCCCTATAAAGGTTGTATTATACTGCTGTACCAGAACGGCCCTAGTACAATGGAATCTTTATCTCAGTTTAGTCCTTGGGGAGCTGAAAAGGAAAAATGCTGGAAACACTCAGTAGGTCAGTCGGCATCTGTGGAGAGTCTAAAAAGTTAACATATGTAGACCCTTCAATAGAACTGGAAGAAATTATAGATGAACAGCATTTAAAAAAAGAACAAAACAAAAGGGGTAAGGAAGAATAAATTGAACACGTGATTAGCTGAGGCAGTAGAATGGTGCGTAAGGCAGGAAAAACTGGCAAAGCAGAGTCGGCTCCAATGGCCCAAGAACCAGGAAGAAAAAAGGCAGTTCAATACCAAGGATGCAGGCCCACCCCCGCTCCACCCAGCACAGTATTCCGATCAAGGGTGACCATCTTAAGCACCAATCTGGAATGCCGACACACCCATCCCCCACCAACATTTCCTATCAAAGAGTGGGAGCTGTAGGTAAGGTCCAAAATGATTAAAGTCAACATTAAAGCCAAAGGACTGAAAAGTACCTAGCAGAAAGATAAAGTGCTGTTCCTCAAACTTGCATTGTGTTTCATTGGAAAGTGTAGAAGGCAAATGATGAAGAAGTCAGAGTGGGAGTGGAACGAAGAATTGAACTGCAAGCTGCAGCGAGCCAGGGGACAAACTTGTGATGCCTGCTATAGTGGTCACCTAATCTATGCTTGGTCTCCCCGGTATAGTGGAGACCACACCATGAGCAGCGAATATATAGTTGGAGGAAGTGTATGTAAATTGCTCTCTTACTCAGAAGGAGTGTTTGGGGTCCTGGATAGTAGGTGAATGGACAGGTATTTTGCATTTCCTGCCCTTGCATGGGATGCTGCTAGAGTAAGGGGAGCAGATAGTAAGGGTGGTAGAAGTGTGCATCAGGATTCACAAAGAGAACTGTGTCTCTAGAAAGCGGAGAGGAGAGGGGAAAATGTGTTTGGATTATGTTGAAGATAGCGGAAATGATGCAAGGTGATCTGGCAAATACAGAGGATTGGTGGGTGGAAGGCAAGGACGAGGGGACCATATCACAGTCGTAGGGTAAGAACAGAAGCACGGGGAAATGGGATGGACCCAGTTGAGGGTCTTGTCTATGACAGTTGGAAGGAATCATTGGTTTAGAAAAATTAGGATATTTCAGAAGCTCTGATATGGAAAATGGCATCCTCGGAGCAGATATGATGGAGACAGGGAAACTAGACGGGAATAGAGTCCTTACAGGAAACAGATTGGGAAGAAGTATAATCCAGGTAGTTATAAGATTTGATGGGAAACCGATCTCTGGAGATGGAGATTGAGATTGAGGATTCAGAAATGGACTGCATAAAGATAAAGAATGAGTGAAAATTTGTTGCATGGTCAGTAAAATTTTCTAGATCAGGGTGAAGCAGGAAGTAGCTGACGAAAGTAGCACTGACACAGTTATCAATTAAATTGTAAAAAGAGATTAAGGAGGAGTGGAACAAGGACCGTTCAGCATATTCTACAAAGAGAGAGGCACAGCTGGAACCCATGTGGGTTTTCATAGCTTTTATCTGGAGGAAGTGAGTGGAGTTAAAGGAAAAGTTGTTCAAGGTAGGAACAAGTTCAGCCACATAGAGGATGCTGGTGGGTGAGAACTGCTCAAGAAAGAAGCAGAGTGCCTGCAGGATGTACTGGTGAGGGATAGAAATGTAAACGGATCTATGTTGAATTCCCTCCATGGCTTTGCCCCTACCTATCTGCTCCAGCCAAACAAACCTCCCCCGAACTATTCACTCCTCTGAATCTGGCCGCTTCTGCACCTCCCTGCCCCACCTTTAGCAGAGGTGCCTTCAGCTACCTGGGCCTCATACTCCAGAATTATTTTTCTAAACCCCTCCACCTCCTCCTTAAGGATACCCTTTAAAGTTCACCACTTCCATCAAGCTTTTGGTCACTCCTAATTATCTTATTTATTGATGCAACGTCCATTTGTTCCTTATGCCTCTGAAGCGCCCTGGGGCATAGTTTCTACATTAAATGCAAGTTGTTGTATGGGAAACCAGAATTCATCTTTTGTCTGTTTCCATTTCAGACCTTTGAGGGTTAATTTGAATTGACCTTTAATCGCAGGGCCTGTGCTATAGAGGGAGCTGTTCCTTTCGAACTGTAATTCAGACACAGCCTCTGGCTCAGTGTATGAATGTGGTATGTCAGGCGGGCGTTTCCCATCTTCTTTATGTGCTGTGTCTGGCTTCGGCTGTCGCTCCATGTTCATGGTCACCAGCTCCTTTAGCTCAGCGTAGTGGTCCCCCCACCATCTTCACTCTCCAAATACAGCAGGGCAACAATACGGCAGGAGTGGAAAATTAAAAGCGAGCTGGAAGCCGACTTGGGACACGTTTAGCACCTTTAATCTTTGCAGTGCCCTGGATCCTTCGGCTCTGGGAGACGATCTGGGAGTTTATATAGGCGAGACAGGAGAAAACAACTTTATGTAACCAACAGAAGGAAGCCAAACCGTTGGAAGAGGAGAGGTTCTCGTGGGAGTTGGCAGTCGGGGCTTAGCTGCCTTTTGTCCCCGCTGTTGTGTGTGGGCCTGAACCTGGGCTGAGTGGTTCAGCATCCCCCCCATTCCGCTCATCGGGAGAAGACAGGGGGGTGGGGGAAGAGAAGGACTTGATGACCCACTGGGGGGAATAAACTCTCGGCCGGGGACAAGGGGAGAGAGAGAGAGGGGTTTTATTTTACTTTCCTGGAACGAAAATGGTGAATTAAAATGAGGAGGGGGGGGGGGAAAGAGGGTAAAAATATATAAATAAAATCAATCAATCCCCGACAGGACGGAGAGTTTGGCAATGGAGCCCGAGAGAGCGATTTAAGAGGGGGAGCATCGTAAATAAGAAAATAATTTAAATAAAATTAAAAGTAAATTCGACCGAACTCTCCGTTTCACTCGGGGGAGAGAGATAAAATACAATTTATCGAAGGGAAATCTCAGCAAGCAGCGCGCGGAGGGGGGAGTGGAAGAAATGTATTTTTCCCTTCCGTCAGAGGGAAAAAAAAACCATCGTCGAGAAGAAAAGGAAACGGGGAGATTGTCGGAGTTTCAAAAACATCGAGGATTTTTTTTCCCTCTTCCTCGCTGAGAAGTTTTTATTTTAAATCCCTCTCACACAGCGGACCTGAATTAAAGTTTGCGGAGGATTTATCAACAACAAAATAAACGGGAATAATTAATTTTCTCTGAGCAGTATTTCAAGAAGCAGTTTGAAAGAGAGAAGGATTTTTCCTCGTCTGGAAGCCGGCGTATTTTTCCCCCTTCCCCCTTGGATTTTAAACGACCGAAGAATAAAAGGGAAATAATCATTGTATCTCTAACCGGGCCAGGAGTTACCGAGAGAGAGGAGCCTCTTCCCGCCGACAGTTTCTCCGCATCTGAGGCGCTTTTCCCTCCTCCTTCGGACAACCGTCCGTTGATCGCGAGCCGGGGACCCGGCCGGCCGGTGCCCGGGGCGCGCGCTTCTCCCTCCCGTTCCTGACTGGATCTGTTGGCTTTCACTTTATTTTAATTCCCCTTCCTGAAGGAACGATGAGTGCCAGGGCCCGGGCTGTGGGCGCCGCGCTGCCCGGCTGTCAATGACCCCGCGGCCGCACTGACTGACTGCACGCCGCCTTCTGATTATTGTTGTACATTCAGCCTCGCCGGACATGGCCGCTTCTTTCTGCCTGCTCTTCTTTGGGTTCCAGGGATGGGCGTTGATCAGCGCCGTGGCTGGTAAGTGACTGGAAATTTACCCCCGGGCCTCAGGCGCGGCCCAGTGCGGAGAGGTTTGGCGGTGTTACTGGAGGTAGATTTAAAGAGACTGCAACAACCAGTGTGTCACTTAAAGTATTGGCTGGGGGTCAGAGAGAGACCGCGGGACACGGGGCGGCGGCGGGGGTCAGAGAGAGAGAGAGAGAGAGAGAGAGGGGGGTCAGAGAGAGAGAGAGAGAGAGGGGGGGGAGGGGGGGTTCAGAGAGAGAGAGAGGGGGGGGAGGGGGGGTTTCAGAGAGAGAGAGAGAGAGAGAGGGGGGGGAGGGGGGGTTCAGAGAGAGAGAGAGAGAGGGGGGGGAGGGGGGGTTCAGAGAGAGAGAGAGAGAGAGAGGGGGGGGAGGGGGGGTTCAGAGAGAGAGAGAGAGGGGGGGGGTCAGAGAGAGAGAGAGAGAGAGGGGGGGTCAGAGAGAGAGAGAGAGAGGGGGGGGTCAGAGAGAGAGAGAGAGGGGGGGTCAGAGAGAGAGAGAGAGGGGGGGGGGTGAGAGAGAGAGAGGGGGGGGGTGAGAGAGAGAGGAGGG
>NC_091979.1:211927134-211954151 GCF_044704955.1 Pristiophorus japonicus | reverse complement strand
CTCCCCCTCCCGCTTCCCCTCTCCCCTCTGGTCTCTCCCTCCCCATCCCTCTCCCCCTCTTCTACTCTCCCCTCCACCTCGGTCTCCCCCTCCCCCTCTCTCGCCTCTGCCCTCCCCCTCCCTTCCCGCATCTGGTCTCCCCCTCCACCCTCTATCCATCTCTTTCTCCTGACCTCACCCTCTCTCCCACCCTACCTCCACACCTCCCCCTCTCTCCCCCTCACCTGCTACTCTCTTCCCCCCAACTAGGCGCAGGAATAGGCCATTCGGCCATTCGGCCCTTCGAGCCTGCACCACCATTCAATAAGATCATGGCTGATCATTCACCTCAGTACCCCTTTCCTGCTTTCTCTCCATACCCCTTAATCCCTTTAGCCGTAAGGGCCATATCTAACTCCCTCTTGAGTATATCCACTGAACTGGTATCAACAACTCTCTGCGGCAGGGAATTCCACAGGTTAACAACTCCACCTGTAATAGCTCTACCTGTGGACGACTGTGGTACTGCAAATAAAGAGGGAATAGATCACCTGTCGAGAGTTCCGGAGTGTTCTGCCATCTTAAGGCAGAACACTCCGGAGTGTGTTTGTAAGTTGTACTGAAGATATAACACTATCCCTCTCTCTTGCCCTCTCTCTCTCCCCACCCTTTCTCTCCCTCTGCTCCCCTCATCCCCGCTCTCTTTTGCCCACTCTCTATCTCCATCTCTCCCCTCCTCCCCTCTCTCCCCCTCTCCCTCCACCCCTCTCTCTTGCCCTGTCCCCCTCTCCCCTCCTCTCTCCCCCCTCCTCCCCTCTCTCTTGCCTCCTATCTCTCCCCCTCTGCTCCCCTCCTCCCCCTCTCTCACCCTCTCTCTCCCTGTGCCACCTCGCCCTCCCCCCTCTCTCTCACCCTCTCTCTCCCCCCCTTTCCTCTCCCCCTCTCTCCTCTCCTCCCCCTTTCTTCCCCCTCTCCCCACCTCCCCCTCCCCCTTTCCCGTCCTCCCCCTCTCTCTCCCTTCACCTCCCCCTCTCTACCCCCTGCTCCCCTTGCCTCTCTCTCCCCCTCTCCTTCTGCCCCCACTCCCCCTCTCTCTCTTGCCCTGCTCCCCTCCTCCTCCTCTCTCAAACAATCTCTGCCCTCCTCACCCCTCTCACCCTTCCTCCCCTCCACCCCCTCTCGCCACCGCCCCCTCTCGCACCCCCTCTCCCCCCACACCATCTCTGCCCCTCCCCCTCTATCCCTCCCTCTCCCGACCTCCCCCTGTCTCCCACTCAACTTCCCCTAGCCCTCTCCCTGTTCCCCACCTCCCTCTCTCCACCTACCATCTTCCCCTCCTCCCTCATCCCCTTTCCCGTCCTCCCCCTCTCCCCTCCTCCCCTCCCCCTCTCTCTCCTCCCCTCCTCTCAATCACCTCACCCCCGCTCTCTCCCCTTCCCTCTCCCTCTTTCCCCCCCTGCTCTCCCTCTCTCTCTTGTCCTACTCCCCTCCTACCCTCTTTCTCGACACCTCTCTCCCCTCCTCTGCCTCTCTCACCCTTCCTTCCCCAACTCCCTCTCGCAATCACCCCCTCTCGCCCCCCTACTCCTACTCCCTCTCACCCCACCCATCCTCCTCTCTCATCCTTTATCTCTCCCTCTCCTGACCTCCCACTGTTTCCCAACCAACCTCCTCTATCCCTCTCCCTCTCCCCCAACTCCCCCTCTCTCCCACAAATCCTTTCTCTCCCCAACACTCTTCCCTTCCCCTTTCTCCCACCGCACCTCGCCCTCAATCCCTTCCCCTATCTCTCTCTCTCTCCCCCTTCCGCGCTCTCACCCTCTATCCCTCCCTCTCCCAACCTCTCCCCATGTATCCCCCTACTCCCTCTCTTTTCTCCGCCTCTCCCCCCATCCCTCTGTCCACCTGCCGCCCCCTCTCTCCCCCTCCCTCTATCCCTCCCTCTCCCAACCGCCCTCAGTCTCCCACCCAACCTCCCCTACCCCTCTCCCACCTCCCCCTCTCCCCCCACTACTCCCCCTCTTTCTCCCACACCCACACCCCCTCTCTTCCCTTTTCCACATCTCTCTCTCCCTTTCCCTCTCCTCCCTCGCACCTTTCCATTTCCCCCACCACGTTCCCCCCTCTTTCTCCCTCTCCTGCTCTCCCCTCTCTCCCCCTCACTCTCCCCTTCTCACCTCGTTCCCCTTCTCTCTCCCCCTCTCTCTCTCTCTCTCTCCCCCTTTCCGCTCCTCTTCTCTCTCTCACCCACTACCCGACTCTCCCTCTCCCCGCCTTTCACTTCTCTTCCCCCCCTCTCTCTCCCCTACCCCCGCCTCGTCATTCTCCCTCTCCCCTTTCCCCGCACCTCCCCCTCTGCCCCCCCCCCCCAATCTCACCCCTCTCCCCCTCCCCATCGCTTTCCCCCTCCCTCTCCTCCCAGCCACTCCCTTCCTCCCACCCCTTCTTTCTTTCTCTCTCCCCCTCCCCTCCCCCACTCTCTCCCCCCTTCTCCCTCTCTCATCCCTCCCTCCCTGCTCTCCCTCCCCAACTCTCCTCTCTCCCATCTCCCCCTGCTCTCCCCCCTCTTTCACCCACTCTCTTTCCCATCCTCCTCTCTTCCCTCCCTCGCCCCTCTTTCTCCCAGAAACCTCTATCTCCCCCTCCCCCTCGCTACTCCCCCTCTCTTCCCCCTTCCCCTTACCCTCTCTCTCTACCCCACTCTCTCTTCTCCCTCCCCCTCTCCCCATTTCCCCTCCCCCTCTGGTCTCCCTCTTCCCCTCCCTCTCACTCCTTCCGCTCTGCTCTTCCCCTCATCCTTCCACCTCTGGTCTTCCCCTTCCCTCCCCCTACCTCTCCACCTCCACCGACAACCTCTATCCCTCTATCCTGACCTCCCCCTCTCTCCCACCCCACGTCCCCCTCTCTCTCCCTTCACCTCCCGCTCTCCTCCCCCCAGCACCCCCTCTCCCCCTCCCGCTCTTTCTCCCTCTCCCCTTCCCCTTTCCACCCTTCCCCTCTCTCCCCCTCTTTCTCCCCACTCCTGCTCTCCCCCCTCCGCTTCATTCTCTCTCCCCTCGCCCCTCCTCCCCCTCTCCGCCTCTCTCTCCCCTCCCATTCCCTCTCTCCCCTCTCTCTCCCACTCGCCCCTCTCCCTCTCTCTCTCCCCCCCCCGTCTCCCCCCAGCCATTCACCCTCCCACCAACCCCTCTCTCTCTCTCTCCCAATCCCTCTCCCCCCAACCACTCACCCTCCCAACCCCTTCTCTCTCCTCCCCCTCCTTCTCTCTCCTCCCCTCTCTCCTTCTCTCTCCTCCCCTCTCTCCATCCCACCTCCATCCACCCCCTCACCGCCACCGCTCAGCCCTGTCCCCCTCTCTCCTCCACCACTCTCTCCCCACCCCCTCTCTCCCCTCAAACCCCCTCTCTCTCCCAAGCCGCTCACTCTTTCCTCAACTGCCTCTTCCCCCTCCCCCTTTCTCCCCCTCCCCTTTCTCCCTCCCACCTCCCCCTTTCTCCCCCGCAACTCTCCCTTCTCTCCTCCCCCTCTCTACCCCCCCACCTCCCCCTCTCTCCCCTCAAACCCCCTCTCTCCCCCAAGCTGCTCACTCATTCCCCAACCGCCTCTTCCCCCTCCCCCTTTCTCCCCCTCCCCCTTTCTCCCTCCCACCTCCCCCTTTCTCTCCCCCACCTCTCCCTTTCTCTCCTCCCCCTCTCTACCCCCTCACCCCCCCCTCTCTAACCCCCACCTCCCCATCTATCTCCCCATCGCTCCCCTCTTCCCTCCCCGCTCCCCTCCCCCCATCTCTCTCTCTCCCCCTGACCCCTCACTCTCCCCTCCACCCCCTCTCCATCCCAAGCCCCCTCTCTCCACCCTGCCCCCTGCCCCCTCCCTCCCCCCAACCCTTCTCTCTCCTCCCATCTCCTCTGTTTCTACCCCTCTAAAAACATAAGAAATAGGAGCAGGAGTAGGCCATAAGATGCCTCGAGCCTGCTCCGCCATTTAGTAAGATCATGGCTGATCTGATCATGGATTCCCCCACCCCACTCGCTCCCCCTCCCCTCTCTTTCTCCCTCTGCCACGTTATCCTTCCTCCCACTCCACTCTTGCCCTCTCTCCCCCGCTTTCTCCCCCCTCCCATTCTCTCTCTCCCCCTCTCCCCTTCCCTCCCCTACTCTCTCCCCACTCTCTCTCCCCCTCCCCCTTTCCCCTCCCCTTCTCTCACTCTCTCCCCTCCCCCACTCTCCCCCACCTTCCCCTTTGGTCCATCCCTCCCCCTCCCTCTCCCCCTCCCTCTCCCCCCTCTTCCACTCTCCACTCCCCCTCACCCCTACCCTTCTGGTCTCCCCCTCCCTCTCCCTCTCCCCCCATTCCAGTCACCCCTCCACCTCTGGTTTCCCCACACCTCCTCCTTTCACCATCACCTCCCCCACCCCCTCTCTCCCCCAACCTCCCTCTCTCTCCCCCCCTCTCTCCCCCACCTCCCCCTCTCTCTCCCTTGTTCCCCTCCCCCTCTCACTCTCTCTTTCTCTCTCCTCCCTCCCTCTGCCCCTACTTTCTCTCTCCCCCAACTCCTCTCTCCCCCAATTCCAACCCATTTCTCGCCCCCCCTCTCCCCCTCCCTCTCGCCCTCCCTCTCTCCTCAGCCACTCACACTTTCACACTGCCCCCATGCCCTCCTCTCTCTCTCTCTCTCTCTCTCTCTCCACTCTCTCTCCCCTCCCTCTCTACCCTCCCCCTCTGGTCTCCCACTCCCTTTCCCCACTTCCACTCGCCCCTCCAGCTCTGGTCTCACCCTCCCCCACTCTCCCCTTTCCCCCTCCCTCTCTCTCTCCCCCCTTCCCCCTCCCTCTCTCTCTCCCCCCTTCCCCCTTCCTCTCTCTCTCCCAACCTTCCCCTCTCTTCCCCCCACCTCCCCTCTCCCCCGCTCTCCCCCCTCTCCCCCTCTCTACCCCCTCTTTCTCCCCCCCTCCCACTCTCCCCCTCCAATTCTCTCCCCTCCTCCCTCTCTCCCCCTCCCATTCTCTCACTCCTCCTCTCTCTCCCACTCCCCCTCCCCTTCTCCTACCCTTCTCTCTGCCCCTCCCCCTTTACCCTCCCCTTTACCCTCCCCTTCTCCCTCCCTTTCTCTATCTCCGCCTCCCCCTCCCTCTTCTGCCCCCTCCCCCTCTTCTGCCCCTTCCCCCTCTCCATCTCCCTCCTACCCTCCCTCCGCCTCCTCTCTATCCCCTCCCCATCTCTCCTCCTCCTGCACTCACCCCCACTCCCTCTCTATCTATCTCTCTTTCTCTCCCCCTCTCCTGCCCCACCTCCCCCTCTCTCCAGCCCCACCTCCCCCTCTCTCCCCTGCCCCACCTCCCCCTCTCTCCCCTGCCCCACCTCCCCCTCTCTCCCCCCCATCTCCCTCTCTCTTCCCCCTCTCCCTCCCCTTGCTCCCCTACCCCTCTCTCTTTCTCCTCCTTCCCTCTCCCTCCACCACTTCTCTCCCCCACCTCCTCTCTACCCCCACCTCCTCTCTCCCCAACCCCTCACTCCCTCCCACCGACCCCCCTCTCCCTCCTCCTCTCCCTCTCCCATTGT
Organism: Pristiophorus japonicus; assembly: GCF_044704955.1. Classification (NCBI taxonomy): domain Eukaryota; kingdom Metazoa; phylum Chordata; class Chondrichthyes; family Pristiophoridae; genus Pristiophorus; species Pristiophorus japonicus. The sequence goes on along the minus strand of NC_091979.1, from coordinate 211,948,613 downwards.
AAATTCCTGGATTCTTTTACCTCAATCTGGTTCAGTAAAATTACTGAGTCGAATACCTCTTGTGCTTTGAACAAAGCAGTCTTTATTACCAGCCAGTAAGACCTATCAGACAGAAGATATACTCTCTGGATAGAGCATACACACTCCCTACGGATAGGTGAAGTTACATCGTAAAGCGTCAACAGTTATACAGTTTTGAAATCAGATAACAAAATACAAATGGATTGACAGTCTAACTCAGCCACTCATTAGTCAATCTATATGAGATGTTCTTCTTGAAAGCTCAAGCATTGCCTCTAAATGTTTCAATCTAATGGTGTGACTACTAACTGAGACCTTGCAATTCTGCAGATTTATTTTATGTTACAATTAGATGTCATTGGCAGGAGTAGTGACTTGAAACCTTGAGACAGACTGTTAGCTATGCTGATGTTGCACTATTTGCAATCTGACATTCTCCCAGCTATTCTTCCATGGCTTATACATTTTCATATATCCCGTTTACTTTACTGTCCTTAATTCCATATAGTCCGTTCAGATATCCACATCCCTCCTTTTATCATTCTATGATAACATTTAGGATCATTCTAGGAGTATTGCATTGTTGAGTAGTTCTCTAGTTTGTTGGATCATAACCCGGGAACCCTTGACCACAAGAGGCTCTGCTAACCTTGTCATCATTACTTTACAGCAGAGGTTAAGGCAACCAACAATCAAACAGCAGGTAATTATTACGATGAGAACAATTGCCCCATGTATTAGATAGGATCTCCAAGATCCACCCAGAAACCTATCAAACCTGCTAAGTTCTTTTGCTGGTGTGGATAACTTCTTCACCTCCCTCTTTATGTGATCGGCAAGTTGGGTTATGTTTTCTGAACTATCAGGAATGTAAGTGCAACATTCAGATCCTATCAGGGCACACGTTCCCCCTTTCTCAGCTAACAGGTAATCGAGGGCCATTCGGTTTTGTAATGCTACGGTCCTTATCGCTACCATTTCAGCTGTGATGCCCTCCAGAGCCTCCAGTGCGGTTAGCTACCTGTTCCAATATCGTTTCTTTGAATCCATCTAACAGTCTCAGTTAGGGTCAGTGGAACGGTGCGCAAAGGAATTCCCCCTTTGGAATGTATAGGGATATGTGAACACACCCAGCATCTAGTGAAGTGCCCTTTTTCCGCATAAACGTAAGATATATACAAAAAGGTGTTTACATGGAGCTCTCGCCTTTGTCTTCCTTCCCGTGCGCCAAAACTGTCATATATCAACACTATTATGCAGACAGTGGCATACAGACACTGTCTCATCTTATAAATAGTCCAATTATTTAGCTGATAAAAAGAGTTCTGTTTTCCCGTTTCCCTTCTTCAGGTCTCCGTCAGTGTATTTGGCTGTCTTACGGGTAAAAGTTCAAACTGATCCTCCTTCAACTGCCTTGTTCAGCTATGGGGAAGAGGAGATCTGGAACAGAAACAGGAATTAGACCAACCAGCAAAATTTGTTTAAATGGTGATGAGCTTGCAGTGGTGCAGGTGAACCCAGGCACTTTTCCCCTCAACCTTGGCTGCAGTGGGGGTAGTGAGTGACATCTAAAAAGGCCCCTCCCATTGTGGCTCTAATCCCTTCCGAATCCATACTTCCCTGGTGCCACGAGGGACAATTCGGGTAAAACTGGGAGGTCGAGGTGAGCATCTTGAACCTGGTTGTGAACTAGTCGCAGAGCCTGAGTCAGAGAAAGAACATAGGTGGTCATCAGTCGAGCTGAGATCTCATATCTAGGAACAATTTCCCTCATTAACACCTTAACAACAGCTTGAGTCTTATTGTCCAGGTTAGGGTAGGCTTCAATCCATCTGCCAAACACATCTACTATTACTAACACATATTTGTAAAACTGAACTTTTTGCAACTCAATGTAGTCCAACTGAAATGTCTCAAAGGGACCTTCGGGTAGGGGCGTTTTACCCCAATCACAGGGGACTCCCTTCCCTGGATTATGTTGCTGGCCAACCAGGCAACGACTACTGATGTTCTGGGTGAGCGCCTGGAGTCTAGGGTGCCACCAAGTAGCCAAAAGCGTATCACTTGTTACCCTTGCTCCACAATGAGTAGCAAAATGCAGACATTCTATAACCCATGAGGCCAACTCGTCAGACATGCAAGTCTGTTCCGCGGGAGTGGTCCAGAGTTTAGAAACATTGTCATAAGTACATGCATAATATTTCCACAACAGTTTATCTTTTTCAGGAGCGTCCTCCTGTGCTTTTATAACATCTTGGATGGTTGGCATTGGTTTTTCCGAGGCTAACTTATCCTTCGCAGGATTTTTAGTCTGACTCATAATTTTGGGCACTACCATCTGTTGGTCACGAGAGGCCTGTTTGGCCTCTTGGTCAGGACAACGATTCCCTATATCAACCAGAGAATTTCCGGTAGTATGGGCGGTACATTTGACAATGGCAATGCGTTTGGGGAACATGAGGGCTTGCAACAAATCAGATACTAACTGTTTATGAGATATCTCATTCCCCTGTGAGGTTAGGAATCCCCTATTTTTCCATAATTGTCCGAAATCATGGGCCACCCCAAAGGCATACCTAGAGTCGGTATAGATATTGACTTTGAGATCTTTGGCCAAGATACAGGCTCGGGTGAGGGCGAATAGTTCAGCTTGTTGAGCAGAATAGGCGGTTTCAAAAGCGGCAGATTCCAAGACCTGATTCTCCTGGTTTACTATGGCGTATCCTGAGATTCGTGTATCTTCTGGATTAATAGAAGTACTTCTGTCAACACACATAAACAATCATGACTGGGTTCTTCCTCATCTTGGGGTGGCTCAGTAAGAATACAGTCTGGATCTTCCATTGGTACATCAACTAAATCTTCCCTGACTGATGTGGCCTCTTAAATTAAAGATACGCAATCATGACTGGGTTCTTCCTCATCTTGGGGTGGCTCAGTAAGAAAACAGGCCGGATTAATTGCAGTACAGTGCCGAAAGGTCAGTTTAGGATTGCCTGTGATTTCAGTGGGTTCTGTCGGATAGAGGGCCAGTCCACATTGCCCTGCACTGGGATCTCAATTAATGGGAGTATAACCCACTTGGGAGGGGTCCTCTGCCCACACATGAGGATCCACATAGTCAGGTATGTCAGAGCCAGTATGATGCTGTAGAGTCGTTAAGACCTTCTCGGGGTCCCCATGAAATTGGACTGTTCGGCCATGTTTTACAATTTGCACATCCCGACTGGTAGGGTCAGCCTCATCTATGGCCTTGTGTACCATAACTCCCAAATCTTTAGCATGGTGAGGGGCTAATACTTCACGAGCAATATGCGGTGCCATTGTTAGGGGCTGTTTCCACAGATTCTTATCCACTTCCACAAAATCTGCCTCTCTTTCCAGTCCAGTCACTCTAGCCCTTAATAGAATTCCCTTCACTTCCCCTTCGTGATCCTGATAAAAGTTCTGCAGGTCCTGATTCTTTCCACTGGGATCGTATGCTAGGGTCACGTGATAGGGTGCCTGCGGCAGGTCCAGAGACCACCACTGAGGGGTTCTAGTGGTATAATACTGCCGCTTAAGGGTTTCCTGTTTTACAATAATCCCATCATCTCCACACTCCAAATGCAACTGGAATTTGCAAAGGAGGTCTCTAGCCATCAAGTTACAGTCCAGATTGGTTGTGATAACAACTCGATGTTCCACCGATTCTTCCTGGTAACCCATTTTAACCGGTTCTGACACTGGGAATGTCGAGATTTGTCCCAGGAATCCTGAAAGTTCCTGTGTTTCAGTAGAGGCAGGGAGTTTAAGCTTTGATTGTACAGAAGACATGAAGGCTCCCGTATCTATCAAAAAGGGTTGCCACTCATTCAGAATGGGTTCGTCGTCCGGGGAGGATCCCTGCACAATCAAGCTGTGTAGTCAATTGGGGGACAAGTGACCAAAGGGGTTGTTCTGGGAGAAGTTAGTGTAAGATCCTCCTCTCCCCCCTTGCCCCCATCCTCTTCCCCCTCTTCCTTTTCCATGCTGACGGTAGGGGCAATTTTTATTCCAATGTCCTTCCTGCCCACAATTAAAACCGTCAATTCCTCTTACCCAGTCCCAGCCTCTTCCCATACCATGCCGGGGACAATAGGGAAGTTTATTAGCAGGGCTCGGGCCGTTTGGTTGTTTAGTATAACCGTATCCTTACTTATCCATCCAATCCTGTATGCAACACTACGGTTCTATTGATCCTTCCTCCCGAGATGGCTCTTCCTTTCTAGTCACGTATTCAGTCTTGACCCGGGTTGGGGGCGCACCTCCCCCCTCCCCTTTCTTTTCCTGCCAATAATATCTAACTGTCCTCTCCATCTGTCCGGATAACGTGAGCAATCAAATAGTTGTTTGAAGATCACAGACATCTATAGAGAGGTGGTCTGCAGCTTGTTGTGCATCAGGGTTTGGCATTGATCTGACAGGGAATTGGTGTCGGGACTTTGGGATCTTGGAAATCATTTCTAGGCCGGAGGATGTTTCAGAGCTGTCTGACTGCTTGACAGTTCTGCGTCTCGATCGGCGCGGGTGTTTGCTATGTCTTTCACAACTTGGACTGGTAGATTGACTAGAAGATTTACGGGACTGTTTGTGATGTTGAGATATAGTTCTGCCCTTTCGAGTGTGAGATCTGGTCCTTTCGGCTATATTGCCTGTGAACTGGGGATCCGAATCGCTATCAGAGGATGAGGAGTCAGTTCGGGTTTGTTGCTTTGGTGGTATGGGATTATTTTTAACTCCTCTTTTTACCGGAGTGTTAGGTGGAGGGTGTTGGGAAGAGGACTGGAGCAAGAGGCCAGGGGGTGCGGGAGGCGCCGTTGGGCGCTGAGTCAGTGACCACTCATCAATTTCATCATCAGCCTCGGTTAACACAAAGCCAGCCATTTTTACTACATAGTCGGTCAATACCTTTCTTAGAGGTCCCAGAGGATCTCTTAGTAAGTTTCTCGTGCGCACATTCTCTTTTTTTTTTAAAGACGTCTACAGTTTTAACATGTGTTCCCTCTATCAATGCAAGTCCTAATTTAATAGCATTTGTTTGCCAACTTGACAGAAGTGATGCATCTTTTAATAAAAAATTTTTTTAACAATCCCTGTGCTTTTTGTTTTGCTACCTCTACGCTTCTAGTGCCACCTAGAGGCCACTGGTCATCCCCTAATAATTTATTCAGGGCTCCTGATAATTTTCTAAAGTCTTCAGCTCTTTCAGGGAATTCCTCACATAACTTTTGTAGCGGACTATCCGCATCCGTGGTTTTATCTAACTGATTACCCATTTTCACGCTGCTCCTCGTATTACTGTGTCGTTACGCGTTCGTGTCGTCGTGCAATTTAAACAAACTTAAAAATAGACACAGACTTTACAGAAACTAACACTGACTTTAACTAACTCCAAATAAACAAACTTTACTAATGCTAACACTTACCCGCGTCGCCGCGCGGTTCGCATCACCGCGCGATACTTAAAACTCCCACGTCGCCCCGCAGTTCACGTCGCCGCGCAATCCGCGTTGCCTCGCAGTTCACGTCGTCACGCAATCCGCATCGACCCGTGGCTCGCGTCGCCGCGCGAGTTAAGATACTTAAAACTTTAAAAGATAAACAAGGACTTCTAACACTTACCCGCGTCGCCGCGCGGTTTGCGTCGCCGCGCGATTTCAATACAAGATAGACAAAGACTTCTAACACTTACCCGTGTCGCCACGCGGTTCGCGTCGCCGCGCGATTTAGGATACTTAAAACTTTACTTAAAACTCTAAACACTTAAGACTTACTGACATTAGCACTGACTTTCGCGATTCGCGTTGCTGCGCCTCTGCGTCACTACGCGTCGGCGTCACTGCGCGTTTACGTCACTGCGCGTTTACGTACTGCGCGTCTACGTCACTGCGCGTTCACTTTCCTGTGCGTTCGCTTCCCTGCGCGTTCGCTTCGGCCCTTCTCCTCTCGGCCGCACGCTCGCGTCGCTGCACGTCTCGCGTTGTTTGTGCGTCTGCGCCGCTGCGCGTTCGCGTCAGCCCTACCTTCCAAGTTGCTGCGGGGGTTTTTTTAAAAAATTCAATCAGAGCCTAGACGGGCCAAGTGATATACAAGGTCGACGTCGTACCTGAGTTGAACACCTATCCTCTATTTAAATCCCCATTTTATTCCCTGTGAGCCTAATTTTCTAATTTTGATTTCTTATGAGCCTCAATTAATTTCTTTCAGTCTCCAAATTTCCCTATCCTTTCGCGTTACTGCGCAGTTTAAATTCAATCAGTCAATGAAAGCCCTAATTTAATGGAGTTTTTCTGCCAACTGGACAGGAGTGATTTATTTATTTTTTTACTGCAGTGGAATTTTTTTCATAATTTAAAATCTCAGAACATTTTTTTCTTTCAGCACCTATTTAGTACGTTACTTTTTTTTCCATGACTAGAGAGAAGTCTGGCACGTAGGCTGTGGACTGCTTTTCGTTATCTCAATTGTTCCAGCCTCAAGGTCGTGTTATTTAAGATAATTTTTTTTTTTAAATCCTTTTGAATCCATCTCAGTTGTTTTGCTGTGCCTTCTCTGAATGTTTTCTTTCAACAAGTTTTTCTTTTTTTTTTAACCACCGGGACCATGTAATTAAAAATTTTTATTTTTTTTAACAAACCTATCCTTTGTGCATTTCCTGGCTCCATAACTTATCATCCGAATATACGTAATTCAATAAGGTTCACACTCTTAAACTTCCCACATACAGGACAACACTACGAAGGGTTAAAACAAACTTTCATTCTGTTTGAGATAAAACAAACCACAACTCCCCGGCTTTTGTTACAGTAAAAATCACAGAAGCATTTCTCATTTAAACAGACATTCACAAGAGTCTCTTTTCTTTCCTATTAATTTTTGGATCCATGATTGATCATCCATCCCTATCTAGCTCTAACTATAACCTATCTTTCCAAGTCGCCGCTTGGTTTGCGTCATCGCGCAATTTCCCTATCTCTATCCCTATTCTAAGTTTGAAAGGTATTCACCAGATTGTCCTGGATCTCGTTCAGACACTACCTGAGAACCAGCAAGTGGCTAAACTTTCCTCAGACTTTTGAAACCGGGGGAAACTGGAGCAGTATTGAAATCATACTCACTCCAGTGGCCACTTTCCCCTCGTCTCGTCCAAGGCTAGTCTGGCTCTTAATTCGCAAGTTTTCGGCAGTCGTCCGTTGAGATCCCACTTCTGACACCAAATGTAAATTCCTGGATTCTTTTACCTCAATCTGGTTCAGTAAAATTACTGAGTCGAATACCTCTTGTGCTTTGAACAAAGCAGTCTTTATTACCGGCCAGTAAGACCTATCAGACAGAAGATATACTCTCTGGATAGAGCGTACACACTCCCTACGGATAGGTGAAGTTACATCGTAAAGCGTCAACAGTTATACAGTTTTGAAATCAGATAACAAAATACAAATGGATTGACAGTCTAACTCAGCCACTCATTAGTCAATCTATATGAGATGTTCTTCTTGAAAGCTTAAGCATTGCCTCTAAATGTTTCAATCTAATGGTGTGACTACTAACTGAGACCTTGCAATTCTGCAGATTTATTTTATGTTACAATTAGATGTCATTGGCAGGAGTAGTGACTTGAAACCTTGAGACAGACTGTTAGCTATGCTGATGTTGCACTATTTGCAATCTGACATTCTCCCAGCTATTCTTCCATGGCTTATACATTTTCATATATCCCATTTACTTTACTGTCCTTAATTCCATATATTCCATTCAGATATCCACACCATCACCCTCTCTCTCTCCCGACGTCACGCCCTCTCTCCCCACCTCCCCCATCTCCCACCTGACCTCACTCTCTCCTCCCTCCCTCTCCCTCCACCTTCTCTCTCCCCTCACCTCCTCTCTCTCTCCTCCCCCTCTCTCCCTCCCCGCCCCCTCTTCGCCGCCCCCTTCCCCTCACCACCCTCTCTCCGCCCCAACACCCTCTCCCCCCATCACATCTCTCCCCACTCCCCCTATTATGTCTGTAATGTACCTATGAATGACTCCACGAGGCACTGTGTTGTACTCAAGCTGTAGTGACCTTGGTCCTTTATTCGTAACTCCAGAGTGAGGCAGCCGCATGGTGGCCCCTGCCATCAGAGCAGGAAACCCCAGTCTCCACCAGTTGCACCCTCTGGTGGTGCCAACATAGTATATACACAGTGAAAACCTTAGTGAGAGTATATCAGGTAAACAAGTCTCCATCTCATGCAACTATACAGTGACTACACAGAGAGTATATCTATAGTTTGCATATATAACATCATTCTCCCCCCAAGTTCTTTGTGCCAATTACCTTTGTACTATGTGCTCTGGCTTAGCTCTCCCCAGACTTAAGTGCCAATAGCCCTTGCACCTTGGCTGTGCTTTGGCTTGGCTTGCTCCCTGTTAACCCCCAAGTCCTTTTGCCACAACATTGGGTAGTGGTTACCAGTTTGGATGGTTCGATGATCCAGTGGAGGTTCCAGTGGGTTCTGGGTGTGGTTCATGGCTACATACATCCATTTACCCCGCCACCACCCCCCCCCCCGCCCCACCACAGCTGGCCCGTTACATTAACATACAGGATCAGACACAGCGCAAGTACAAAGAAAGGAAGGAAAAAAATTTTGTATCGTGACAACTTGGTTCAGTACTTACATTCGTTACGTTTTACAGTCGTGCGCCAGGATTGGGTAGATTGCATTCATGGTTCAGTCATGGCCAGTATTGAGGTAGCAGTACAGGTATGCAAGGATGCTGGTTCCAGAGCAACCGGACAGGGTCCTAGTCGCCTGATGGCGGTGCTGTGCACCCTGCTAGCTGGGTGGGCTTGGTTCTCTCACCTTGCCAAAACTCAGGGCCTTTGCCATTGCCTAGTGGTGGGCAGAGCCACAGATGTGGGTGGCCTCCCTGTCCTCCTTTGAGGGCTGCAGAATCTTCTGCCTGCTCTCGAATGGTGTTGGAAACCTGGCTGTTCCAGGTCCCGTTTGGGGAACTCATTGGTTCTGACCGTTTGTTCCCAGACATGACCGAGGTAATGACTGGGTCTGGGGGCTGCACTGTCTCCACCCGGGTGGTGGGCAACGGCGGCTGACTGCGCGTATTGGCGGCGTTTTCGTTTCCAGGTCCATGGTGAATAGTGCCATCGGGTGCCTGCAGCGTGGGATAGACCTGGGGCAGGGTATCGGGATTAGTGCCTTCACCCTCCTGAGGTCGCTGGTCTATAACTTGTGGGGACATCTGGGGCAGGGCATCAGGATCAGCGCCTTTACCCTCCCGAATTCACTCGCTTGCTACATTTAGGGACACTCTATTCCCAACATCTCGCAACAACATTTTGTTCTTTACGCTAGGAATAGTACCAATATCTGGCGACAACATTTTGTTCACAATCTTAATCGGTTCGTTACATTAATTGCCATGCATACAATGTCTCTTTAAGTTCAGTTGGTTGCAGGTCTCCTTTAAGAGAACCCTGCTGGCTTTACCCCAGTCAAATCCTTTGGTAGACACCATGTGTTGGTCCCTCAGCGTTGCACCTCGTGGTATTGCTGTGGCCATCTTTTTTTCCCACCACACTGCACCTCGCTGCGGCAGGGACGCCACCTTGCCTCTGTCCTCGAGGTCGACTGTCTTGATCCTTCTCTCCCGCGATTCTGCCACAAAAGCTGGAAGAGAGCCTGTGAATTCGATCTTCCTCCCCAGGAGTCCGCCCATTGGAGCCGGGAAGGTACTTCTAGGTCATTCCGGTCAGATCATTGCCACGCAGTCATGATGGACAGTCTGTGCCTCAGGTGCTGCGCTGGTCTGTTCTCTGGTGCCTGGCCCAAGCGAAGGTGAGGTTTTGCTCTGTCTCTGAGCATGGGGGGCATCGATTGCTGGTGTGAAGAGGTCTTCCCATTTCCACTGGATCTCCCCCATCCATCTTCCAAGTAGCGTTTGATCATCACCTGCAACAATCCACAGAGATAACTTGTGCACCACGCCATTATGGATTACACTTACATCCGCACTACCAAGGACTGGGATCAGCTCCTTGGTGTAGGTCCGCAACTTTTCCTGTACTGGAACCAGCTCTGGTTGTTTTTCGTTCCATAGCCTCTCAAAGGCATCCTGGCTCATCACTGACTGGCTCGCTCCAGTGTCCACTTCCATGAAGACTGGAACACTGTTTACCTCGACTTCCATCCTCACTGGAGGACAATCAGTGGTGCTGGTATACACTCCATACACTTCTTCTTGGGACTGAGCTGCCTCTCTGGCCAAATCATCATACTCCCCACTGGATTCAAAGTCATCTACCGACTCCTCTGCTAGACGGTGAGTCGTATTTCTTTTACACATAGGCTGGAGGTGGCCCTTCATGTTACAGGCTTTGCATAAGTACTCAGCAACTGACACTGGTGATCTCTATGGTTTCCTCTGCAACACCAGCATGGTGCTACACGATTAGCACCCCTCGGCGGACTCTGAGTTTTGGAACCCTGAAGTCTGTGCTCTCTGCCCTGGGCAGAGCCATGTTCTACAGTCTTGCCTGTGAAAGGCACCATTCTGTGTACAGTACTTGCCAGATTTGAGTCCACAGGATGAATGATTTGCTGGGTGCAGCAGGTCGAGGTCATGAACGCCTGACTGATGCTAATGGCCTTCTGCAGGTTGACTGTGGTGTCGGCAGATAATAGCTTGTGAAGGAGGCCCTCGTGGCCAATTCCTATAACGAAGATGTCTCGCAATGCTTCGTTGAGATGCGCGCCAAAATCACACTGTCATGTATTCAACCAGCATTGTAACCCATGTATAATCTGACCTAAGTTGTACACTGTGAGAACAATGACCACTAGGTGGGAGACACTCCTAACCTGGACCTTCAGGTATAAAAGGGGAAGCTCCATCCACCTTCATCACTTGAGTGCTAAGGAATAAAGGACAGGTCACAGACTGACCTTCTCTCAAGCATGGGCCTCGTGTGCATTTATACTGTATAGTAAGGACGTATCAATGGCGACGAGAAACTGGGATTTAAACCACGCAAGCATGGCCACTAGCAGAACAGACAAGAGGTACTGTGTTAAGGAATGGTTGGGACAGAGATTCAACATTGTTAAAGCAGCACAAAGTTCTCCAGGCAGACAAGGGCAGTTGGGCATGCCCCAACATGTAGTCGAACCCAGAGGGGGAGTTCGACAGAGACAATGGCAAAGTGAACGCCGATTCACGCCATTGCAAGGGACAATGCGGCCAGTAATGCGGCCATCAACACCTGTTAATGGCACACTCAAGGGCAATAACAGGGGCAGTCAGGGACGATCGACTGGCAAGGGACCTTTTGTTTCAAACAGCAGCTCATGCTGGAGGCATACACTCAGCCGGAGTTTGCAGAGATGAGCAAAATACCTGCAGAAATTGCAGAAATGAATGCTGGGGGAAATCGCTGGAAGCTGAAGTTCAGCGAGTTCATGTGGAGCACGTATACAGTTCATACACCAGGACTCCACCGATAATGACGAAAGTGCTCCTCAATGGCATCCCAGCATTAATGGGGCTAGACATGGGGGCCAGCCAGTCCCTGATGGGTATCAAACAGTTCAAAAAGTTGTGGGCGTCCAAGGCCAGGAGGCCAAAATTATCGCCGATTGACGCACAGCTACGGACTTACACAAAGCAGATCATTCCGGTGCTAGGCAGCGACACGGTAGTCGTGACCCACAAAGATTCGGAGAACAGTTTGCCACTCTTGATTGTCCCAGGGGACAGTCCTGCACCACTGGGGAGGAGTTGGCTTGCTGTTATAAACTGGAAATGGGGCGATGTCAATGCAATTTCCTCTGTGGAGCGAGTATCATGCTCACAGGTCCTGGACAAATTTGTCTCATTATTTCAACCCGGCATCGGCACTTTCATGGGGGCTAAGGTAGTGATTCACGTAAACCCAGACGCCAGGCCAGTACACCACAAGGCCAGAGCGGTGTCGTACATGATGCGAGAAAAGATAGAAGGCAAATTGGACCGCCTGCTGAAGGAAGGCATCATCTCGCCAGTCGAATTCAGTGACTGGGCGAGCCCGATCGTGCTGGTGCTCAAGGCGGATGGGTCGGTCAGGATATATGGTGATTACAAGGCCACCATCAATCGGGTGTCACTCCAAGACCAGTACCCGCTACCGAGAGCGGAGGACCTCTTTGCGACGCTATCCGGTGGCAAACTTTTTTCAAAATTGGACCTGACCTCAGCTTACATGACCCAGGAGCTGGCAAGTGAGTCGAAGAAGCTGACCACCATCACGACACAAGGGTACAACAGATGTCCGTTCGGGATTCGCTCGGCCGCCATGATCTTCCAATGAAATATGGAAAGCCTCCTCAAGTCGATTCCAGGGACGGTGGTTTTTCAGGACGACATCCTCATTACGGGTTATGATACTGAAGAACACCTCCACAACCTGGAGGAGGTGCTACGCAGACTGAACCGGGTAGGGCTGCGACTGAAAAAGGCGACGTGCGTCTTCCTAGCTCCAGAGGTAGAATTCCTGGGGATGAGGGTAGCAGCAGACGGGATCAGCCCTACTACGTCCAAGACAGAAGCGATCCAGAGAGCACCTAGACCCAGTAACACGACGGAGCTGCGTTCGTTCCTGGGGCTCCTGAACTATTTTGGTGACTTTCTTCCCAAATTGAGCACGCTGCTAGAGCCGCTACACATGCTCCTACGCAAAGGTAGCGAATGGGTCTGGGGGAACAGCCAGGAAAGGGCTTTTAATAGAGCACGCAATTTGTTATGTTCCAACACTCTGTTAACGTTATATGACCCGTGTAAGAAACTTGTGTTAACGTGCGATGCGTTGTCCTATGATGTCGGTGTGTGTTGCAGCATGTCAATGTCAAGGGTCAGTTACAGCTGGTAGCTTATGCCTCCAGGAGTCTGTCCCAGGCAGAAAGGGGTTACGGGATGGGAGAAAAGGAGGCGCTCGCATGTGTATATGCGGTAAAGAAAATGCACCAGTACCTGTTTGGCAGAAAATTTGAGCTGGAGACAGATCACAAACCTCTAACGTCCCTTTTGGCCGACAACAAGGCCATAAATGCAAACGCATCGGCCCGCATACAGAGGTGGGCACTCACGTTAGCTGCCTATGACTATACAATTCGGCAAAGACCGGGCACTGAAAACTGCGCCGATGCACTCAGCAGGCTCCCACTAGCCACCACTGAGGGGGCTACCGAGCATGCTGCTGAGATGGTCATGGCTGTTAAAGCTTTCGGAAGCGAAGGCTCACCCGTGACAGCCCATCAGATTAAAGTCTGGACAAATAGAGACCCACTATTGTCTCTAGTCAAGAAATGTATCCTGAATGGGGACTGGGCAGCCACGTACAGGGCACGCCCTGAGAAAGTTAAACCATTTCACAGGCGCAAGGATGAACTCTCGATTCAGGCCGATTGCCTACTGTGGGGAAACCGCGTAGTCATGCCCAGATGGGCAGAGAGCTCCACAATGAGCACCCGGGCATTGTCATGATGAAGGCAATTGCCAGGTCACACGTTTGGTGGCCAGGGATAGACGCAGATCTGGAACTTTGTGTTCGCAGGTGCAACACGTGTACCCGGCAAGCCATGGTCACGCATCCATGTGGACTTCGCAGGTCCTTTCATGGGAAAAATGTTTTTGGTTGTAGTAGACGCCTACTCCAAATGGATCGAGTGTGACATTTTAAATTCAAGCACATCCTCTGCCACAGTAGAAAGTCTGTGGGCAATGTTCGCCGCCCACGGTCTACTGGACGTCTTTGTCAGCGACAATGGCCCGTGCTTCACAAGCACTGAATTCCAGGACTTCATGGCAGGCAATGGAATTAACCATGTCAGAACGGCACCGTTCAAGCCAGCCTCAAACGGCCAGGCAGAACGATCAGTGCAGATAATCAAACAGGGGATGTTCAGAATCCAAGGGGGTTCGCTACAAAGGCACTTATCACACCTCCTGTTGGCCTATAGATCCTGACCACACTCGCTCACAGGGGTTCCAGCCGCAGAGCTGCTAATGAAAAGGACGCTCAAAACCCGGCTATCCCTTATACACCCCACCATGAAAGAAATTGTCGAGAGCAGGCGCCAGCCACAATATGACTACCATGACAGGAATGCGAGGGCGTGATATATTGATGTAAATGATCCTGTTATTGTCCTCAACTACGCTGCAGGGCCCAAATGGCTCACAGGCACTGTGATTGCCAAAGAGGGAAATAGGATTCTGGTAGTTAAACTTACCAATGGACAAATCTGCCGCAAACACGTGGATCAAACAAAAAGGAGGTTCAGCAACCCCATAGAAGAAGCAGAGGAAGAACACGATGTAGAGTTCACTCCACCACAGGTGACCGAACACCGGAACTAAAGGGAGGAGAGCCCAATCACTGTGGGCAGTCCGGACAGGCCTGAGGCACTGCAAACAGCAGACACTCAGGCCAGTGCCCAACAACCGGAGCCCCAACTCAGGCGCTCAACAAGAGAGCATAAACCACCAGAGAGACTCAACCTGTGATCCCAATAAGCCTTTCGGGGGAGAGGTGATGTCATGTATTCAACCAGCATTGTAAGTCATGTATAATCTGACCTAAGCTGTACACCGTGAGAACAATGACCACTAGATGGGAGACACTCCTAATCTGGACCTTCAGGTATAAAAGGGGAAGCTCCACCCACCTTCATCACTTGAGTGCTATGGAATAAAGGACAGGTCACAGACTGACCTTCTCTCAAGCATGGGCCTCATATGCATTTATACTGTGTAGTAAGGACGTATCACACACGGTGCTGCAAGTCTCCTGAAGTCAGCAGCATATTTTACAATCTCCTGGGTCTCAGGTCTGCGGTGAGTGTAGAATCTGTGCCTGGCCGTGAGGATGCTCTCTTTTGGTTTTAGTTGGTTGCGAGTTAGTTCAGTCAGCTCATCGTATGTCTTATCCTTGGCCTCCATGGGTGCCAGCAAGCCCCTGATGAGGCGGTAGATCTCGGGCCCACAACTGGTCGGCAGTATAGCCTTGCGCTTCTCCGCCGATGCGTCTATCTCCCCTGCCAGGTCGTTTGTCACAAAATATAGCTCGAGCCTTTCCGTGAAGGCATCCCAATCATCACCCTCTGCAAAGTCTTTTAGTGTGCCAAAGGTAGCCATAATCACGTGAAAGTCCATATTCTTGTCTCCAGTTGTTATGTCTGTAATGTACCACGAGGCAATGTGTTGTACTCAAACTGTAGTGACCTTGGTCCTTTATTCATAACTCCAGAGTGAGGCAGCCACATGGTGGCTACCTTTTTATACAGCCCCTGCTGCCAGGGCAGGAAACCCCAGTCTCCATCAGTTGTACCCTCTAGTGTTGCCAGCATAGTATATACACAGTGTAAACTTTTTTGAGAGTACATCGGATAAACAAGTCTCCATCTTATGCAAATATACAGTGACTATACAGAGAGTATATCTATTGTCTGCATATATAACACCCCCCAACCTCTTTCACTCCCCACTCCCCCTCTCTCCCCTCAAACCCCCTCTCTCCCCCAAACCCTTCACTCTCCCCTGAACCGCCTTTTCCTCTTCTCCTTTCTCCCCTCCTCTTTTCTACCCCCCCACCTCCACCTTTCTCCCCCCACACCTCTCCCTTTCTCTCCTCCCCCTCTCTACCCCCTCCCCCTCTCTACCCCCCACCTCGCCATCTCTCCCCCCCTCGCTCCCCTCTCTCCCTCCTCGCTCCCCTTCCCCCATCTCTCTCTCCCCCTACCCCATCTCTCTCTCTCCCCGTACTCTCAATCTCTCCCCGTCCCCTCTCTTTCACCACGCCTCCTCTCTCCACCCTGCCCCACTCTCTCCACCCTGACCCATTCTCTCCACCCAATCCCCCTCTCCCCCCTCACCCTCTCTGTCATGTATTCAACCAGCATTGTAACCCATGTATAAACTGACCTAAGTTGTACACCGTGAGAACACTGACCACTAGGTGGGAGACACTCCTAACCTGGACCTTCAGGTATAAAAGGGGAAGCTCCACCCACCTTTATGACTTGAGTGCTGAGGAATAAAGGACAGGTCACAGACTGACCTTCTCTCAAGCATGGGCCTCGTGTGCATTTATACTGTGTAGTAAGGACGTATCAATGGCGACAAGAAACTGGGATTTAAACCACGCGAGCATGGCCACTAGCAGAACAGACGAGAGGTACTGTGTTAAGGAATGGTTGGGACAGAGATTCAACATTGTTAAAGAAGCACACAGTTCTCCAGGCAGACAAGGGCAGTCAGGCATGTAGTCGAACCCAGAGGGGGAATTCGACAGAGACAATGGCAAGCTGAACAGCGATTCACTCCATTGCAAGGGACAATGCGGCCAGTAATGGGGCCATCAACACCTGTTAATGGTGCACTCAAGGACAATAACAGGGGCAGTCAGGGACGATCGACTGGCAAGGGACCTTTTGTTTCAAACCGCAACTCATGCTGGGGGCGTGGAGGCAGACATTCAGCCGGAATTTGCAGAGATGAGCAAAATACCTGCAGAAATTGCAGAAATGGACACTGGGGGAAATCGCTGGAAGCTGAAGTTCAGCGAGTTCATGTGGAGCACGTACACAGTTCATACACCAGGACGCCACCGATAATGATGAAAGTGCTGCTCAATGGCATCCCAGTATCAATGGAGTTAGACACGGGTGCCAGCCAGTCCCTGATAACAGTTCGAAAAGTTGTGGGCATCCAAGGCCAGGAGGCCAAAATTATCGCCGATTGACGCACAGCTACGGACTTACACAAAGCAGATCATTCCGGTGCTAGGCAGCGCCACGGTAGTCGTGACCCACAAAGATTCGGAGAACAGGTTGCCACTCTGGATTGTCCCAGGGGACAGTCCCGCACTACTGGGGAGGAGTTGGCTTGCTGTCATGAACTGGAAATGGGGCGATGTCAATGCAATTTCCTCTGTGGAGCGAGTATCATGCTCACAGGTCCTGGACAAATTTGACTCATATTCAACCCGGCATTGGCACTTTCATGAGGGCCAAGGTAGTGATTCACATAAACACGGACACCAGACCAGTACACCACAAGGCCAGAGCGGTGCCGTATGTGATGCGGGAAAAGATAGAAGGCGAATTGGACCGCCTGTTGAGGGAAGGCATCATCTCGCCAGTCAAATTCAGTGACTAGGCGAGCCCGATTGTGCCGGTGCTCAAGGCGGATGGGTCGGTCAGGATATGTGGCGATTACAAGGCCACCATCAATCGGGTGTCACTCCAAGACCAGTACCCGCTACCGAGAGCGGAGGACCTCTTTGCGACGCTATCCGGTGGCACACTTTTTTCAAAATTGGATCTGACCTCAGCTTACATGACCCAGGAGCTGGCGAGTGAGTCGAAGAAGCTGACCACCATCACGACACACAAGGGATTGTTTGAGTACAACAGATGTCCTTTCGGGATTCGCTCGGCCGCCGCGATCTTCCAACGAAATATGGAAAGCCTCCTCAAGTCGATTCCAGGGACGGTGGTTTTTCAGGACAAAATCCTCATTACGGGTTACGATACTGAAGAACACCTCCACAACCTGGAGGAGGTGCTACGCAGACTGGACCGGGTAGGTCTGTGACTGAAAAAGGCGAAGTGCGTCTTCCTAGCTCCAGAGGTCGAATTCCTGGGGATGAGGGTAGCAGCAAACGGGATCAGCCCTACTGCATCCAAGACGGAAGCGATCCAGAGAGCACCCAGACCCCGTAACATGACGGAGCTGCGTTCGTTCCTGGGGCTCCTGAACTATTTTGGTAACTTTCTTCCCAAATTGAGCACGCTGCTAGAGCCGCTACACGTGCTCCTACGCAAAGGTCGCGAATGGGTCTGGGGGGACAGCCAGGAAAGGGCTTTTAATAGAGCACGCAATTTGTTATGTTCAAACAATCTGTTAACGCTATATGACCCATGTAAGAAACTTGTGTTAACGTGCGATGCGTTGTCCTATGGTGTCGGGTGTGTGTTGCAGCATGTCAATGCCAAGGGTCAGTTACAGCCGGTAGCTTATGCCTCCAGGAGTCTGTCCCAGGCAGAAAGGGGCTACGGGATGGGAGAAAAGGAGGCGCTCGCATGTGTATATGCGGTAAAGAAAATGCACCAGTACCTGTTTGGCAGGAAATTTGAGCTGGAGACAGATCACAAACCTCTAACGTCCCTTTTGGCCGACAACAAGGCCATAAATGCAAACGCATCGGCCCACATACAGAGGTGGGCACTCACGTTAGCTGCCTATGACTACACAATTCGGCACAGACCGGGCACCGAAAACTGCGTCGATGCACTCAGCAGGCTCCCACTAGCCACCACTGAGGGGGCTACCGAGCATGGTGCTGAGATGGTCATGGCTGTTAAAGCTTTCGGAAGCGAAGGCTCACCCGTGACAGCCCATCAGATTAAAGTCTGGACAAATAGAGACCCACTATTGTCTCTAGTCAAGAAATGTATCCTGAATGGGGACTGGGCAGCCACGTACAGGGCACGCCCTGAGAAAGTTAAACCATTTCACAGGCGCAAGGATGAACTCTCGATTCAGGCCGATTGCCTACTGTGGGGAAACCCCGTAGTCATGCCCCAGATGGGCAGAGAGTTGTTCATCAGAGAACTCCACAATGGGCACCCGGGCATTGTCACGATGAAGGCAATTGCCAGGTCACACGTTTGGTGGCCAGGGATAGACGCAGATCTGGAACTTTGTGTTCGCAGGTGCAACACGTGTGCCCAGCTAGGCCATGCGCCCAGGGAAGCCCCCCTTAGCCCCTGGCCATGGCCTGCCAAGCCTTGGTCACGCATCCATGTGGACTACGCAGGTCCTTTCATGGGGAAAATGTTTTTGGTTGTAGTAGACGCCTACTCCAAATGGATCGAGTGTGACATTTTAAATTCAAGCATATCCTCTGCCACGATAGAAAGTCTACGGGCAATGTTTGCTGCCCACGGTACACCGGACATCTTGGTCAGCGACAATGGCCCGTGCTTCACAAGCATTGAATTCCAGGACTTCATGGCAGGCAATGGAATTAGCCATGTTAGAACGATGCCGTTCAAGCCGGCCTCAAACGGCCAGGCAGAACGAGCAGTGCACATAATCAAACAGGGGATGCTCAGATTCCAAGGGGGTTCCCTACAAACCCGCTTATCACGCCTCCTGTTGGCCTATAGATCCCGACCACACTCGCTTACAGGGGTTCCACCCGCAGAGTTACTAATGAAAAGGACACTCAAAACCCGATTATCCCTTATACACCCCACCATGAAAGAAATTGTCGAGAGCAGGCGCCAGTCACAATATGACTACCATGACAGGAATGCGAGGGCGCGATGTATTGATGTAAATGATCCTGTTTTTGTCCTCAACTACGCTGCAGGGCCCAAATGGCTCGCAGGCACTGTGGTTGCCAAAGAGGGAAATAGGATTCTGGTAGTTAAACTTACCAATGGACAAATCTGCCGCAAACATGTGGATCAAACAAAAAGGAGGTTCAGCAACCCCATAGAAGAAGCAGAGGAAGAACACGATATAGAGTTCACTCCACCACAGGTGACCGAACACCGGAACCAAAGGGAGGAGAGCCCAGTCACTGTGGGCAGTCCGGACAGGCCTGAGGCACTGCAAACAGCAGACACTCAGGCCAGCGCCCAACAACCGGAGCCCCAACTCAGGCGCTCTACAAGAGAGCGTAAACAACCAGAGAGACTCAACCTGTGATCCCAATAAGACTTTTGGGGGGGAGGTGATGTCATTTATTCAACCAGCATTGTAACCCATGTATAAACTAACCTAAGTTGTACACCGTGAGAACACTGACCACTAGGTGGGAGACACTCCTAACCTGGACCTTCAAGTATAAAAGGGGAAGCTCCACCCACCTTCATCACTTGAGTGCTAAGGAATATCGGACAGGTCACAGACTGACCTTCTCTCAAGCATAGGCCTCGTGTGCATTTATACTGTGTAGTAAGGACGTATCACTCTCTCTCCCCGTAACCCCACTCTCTCTCCCCGTAACCCCTCTCTCTCCCCCAACCCCTCTCTCTCCTCCCACCTCCTCTCTTTCTACCCCTTTAAGAACATAAGAAATAGGAGCAGGAATAGGCCATATGATGCCTCGAGCCTGCTCCGCCATTTAATAAGATCATGGCTGATCGGATCATGGACTCCCCCACCTCACTCTCTCTCCCTCCCCCTCTCGCTCTCTCTCCCTCTGCCACCTTCCCCTTTGTCCCTCGCACTCCCCTCTCTCCCCGCTCTGCTTCTCTCTCTACCCCTCTCTCTCCACTTCCCCCTCTCAACTCCCCTCCCCTTCTCTCTCCCCCTCCCACTTACCTTCCCCTTCTCCCTCTCTCCCCATCCCCTTCTCTCTCTCTCCCCCTCCCCCTCTCTCCCCCTTCACCCTCTGGTCTTCCTCTCCTTCCACCCTCCCCTCACCCCTCCACCTCTGCTCCCCCTCCACCTGCCCCACTCTACCTCCTCTCTCCTCCATCTCCCCCTCTTTCCCCCCCCTTGCTCCCCTCCCCCTCTCACTCTCTCTTTCTCTCTCCTCCCTCCCTCTGCCCCCCCCCCTCCTCTCTCCCCCACCTCCTCTCTCCCCCAACCCCTTTCTCTTCCCCCCCACTCTCTCACCCTCCCTCTCCCTACAGCCACTCACATTGCCTCCACCCTGCTCTCTCTCTCTCTCTCTCTCTCCACACCCTCTTCTCCCTCCCTCTCTCCCCTCCCCCTCTGGTCTCCCCCTCCCTCTCCCCACTTCCACTCACCCCTCCACCTCTGCTCTCACCCTCCCCACTCTCCCCCTTCCCCTTCCCCCTACCTCTCTCTCTACCAATCTCCCCCTCTCTCCCCCTCCCCCTCTCTATCCCCTCTCCCCCTCTCTATCCCCTCTTTCTTCCCCCTGCTCCGCTTTTCTCCCCTCTTCCCTCTCCCCCCCTCCCATTCTCTCTCTCCCAATACCCCTATCCTCTCCTTCTCTCTGCCCCTCCCCGTTTCCCCTCCCTTCTCCCTCCCCTTCTCTCTCTCTCTCAGCCTCCCCTCCCCCTCTTCGGCCCCATCCCACTCTCTCCCCCTCCTACCCTCCCTCTCTACCCCTCCTCATTGCTCCTGCCACCCTCTCCCCACACACTCTCTCTCTCTCTCTCTCTTTCTTTTCCCCCTCTCCTCCCCCACCAACTCCCCCCTCTCTCCCCCACCTCCCCCTTTCTCCCCCCACCTCCCCCTCTCCCCCCTTGCTCCCCGCTCCCCCTTTCTCTCTCTCTCTCTCCTTCATCCCTCTCCTCCCCACCTCCTCTCTCCCCAACCCCTCTCTCCCTCCCACCGACACCCCCTCTCCCTCCTCACCCTCTCTCTCCCCCCCTCTCCCTCTCTCTCCCCACCTCCCACTCTCTCCC